>NC_092252.1:18494611-18744611 GCF_036320965.1 Panulirus ornatus | reverse complement strand
TATTATTATTATTATTATTATTATTATTATTATTATTATTATTATTATTATTATTATTATTATCATTATTATTATTATCATTATTATTATTATTATTATTATTATTATTATTATTATTATTATCATTATTATCATTATTATTATTGTTATTATCATTATTATTATTATGATCATTACTCTTCTAATCATTATCATTGCTGTTTTATTATTATTATTATTATTATTATTATTATTATTATTATTATTATTATCATTATTATTATTATCATTATTATTATTATTATTATTATTATTATTATTATTATCATTATTATCATTATTATTATTGTTATTATCATTATTATTATTATGATCATTACTCTTCTAATCATTATCATTGCTGTTTTATTATTATTATTATTATTATTATTATTATTATTATTACTAATAGCATCATTATCATAATTTCATCTAAATATAACGTACCTTTTACAGCGAATGGGTTTTGCCGATAAGGTCCATTGTTGAGTGCAAAGACTGAGTTGGCCTCCTTCAGAACGTCGAGGACAGCCATACGGGGCCCGAGGTGGACCTCGGCGCGAGCTACCTCACTGCTGGAGGCGTCAGCCACCACCAGGAGGGCTCGTGGCAGCGTGGAGGGCGGCAGACCCCGGGGAGACACGGCTGCTGCCTGTAGGAGACACAGTGCCTTCTGTACAATGAACCAAGGCCAGGGAGAAGGTAACGTGAGGGAGAAGGTAACGTGAGGGAGGAGGGAGAAGGTAACGTGAGGGAAAAGGGAGAAGGTAACGCGAGGGAGAAGGGAACATGAGGGAGGAGGGAGAAGGTAACGTGAGGGAGGAGGGAGAAGGTAACGTGAGGGAGGAGGGAGAAGGTAACGTGAAGGAGAAGGTAACGTGAGGGAAAAGGGAGAAGGTAACGTGAGGGAGAAGGTAACGTGAGTGTGAAGGGAGAAGGTAACGTGAGGGAGGAGAGAGAAGGTAACGTGAGGGAAGAGGAAGAAGTAAACTTGAGGGGGAAGGGAGAAGGTAAAGTGAGAGAGGATGGAGAAGGTAACGTGAGGGAGGAGGAAGAAGGAAACGTGATGGAAGAGGGAGAAGTTAACGTTTGGGAGGAGGGAGAAGGTAACGTGAGGGAGGAGGGAGAAGGTAACGTGAGGCAGCAGGGAGAAGGTAACATGAGTGAGTAGGGAGAAGGTAACATGAGGGAGGAGGGAGAAGGTAACGTGAGGGAGGAGGGAGAAAGTAACGTGAGGGAGGAAAGAGAAGATAACGTGAGGGAGGAGGGAGAAGGTAACGTGAGGGAGGAGGGAGAAGGTAACGTGAAGGAGTAGGAAGAAGGTAACGTGAGTAGGGAGAAGGTAACATGAGGGAGGAGGGAGAAGGTAACGTGAGGGAGAAGGGAAAAGGTAATCTTAGAGATCAGGGAGAAGGTAACGTGAGGGAGAAGGGAGAAGGTAACGTAAGAGTGGAGGGAGAAGGTTACGCGAGGGAGGAGGGAAAAGGTAACGTGGGCGTTGAGGGAGAAGGCAACGTGAGGGAGGAGGGAAAAAGTAACTTGAGGGAGGAGAGGGAGGGTAACTTGAGGGAGGAGGGAAAAGTTTAGGTGACGGAGTAGGGAGAAGGTAGCGTTAGGGAGTAGGGAAAATGTAACATGAGGGAGGAGGGAGATGGTAACGTGAGGGAGGAGGGAGAAGGTAACGTGAGGGAGGAAAGAGAAGATAACGTGAGGGAGGAGGGAGAAGGTAACGTGATGGAGTAGGAAGAAGGTAACGTGAGGGAGGAAAGAGAAGATAACGTGAGGGAGGAGGGAGAAGGTAACGTGATGGAGTAGCAAGAAGGTAACGTGAGTGAGGAGGGAGAAGGTAACATGAGGGAGGAGGGAGAAGGTAACGTGAGGGAGAAGGGAAAAGGTAACATGAAGGAGAAATGAGAAGGTAAGGTGAGTGAGGAGGGAGAATGTAGCGTGAGGGAGGAAGGAGACGGTATCGTGAGGTAGGAGGAAGAAGGAAACGTGAGGGAGGAGGGAGAAGTTAACGTGAGGGAGGAAGAAGAAGGTAACGGGCGTGTGGAATGAGATGGTAACGTGAGGGAGTAGGAAGGAAATGTGAGGGAGGAGCGATAAGGTAACGTGAGGGAGGAAGGAGAAGGTAACGTGACGGAGGAGGAATAAGGAAACGTGAGGGAAGAGGGAGAAGGTAACGTTTTTTGAGAAGGGAGAATGTAACGTGAGGGAAGAGAAAGAAGGTAACGCGAGGGAGCAGGGAAAAGGTAACGTGAGGGAGGACAGAGAAGGTAACGTGAGGGAGCAGGGAAAAGGTAATGTGAGGGAGGAGGGGGAAGGTAACGTGATGGAGCAGGGAAAAGGTAACCTGAGGGAGGAGGGAAAAGTTAACATGAGGGAGGAATGAGAAGTGAACATGAGGGAGGAGAGAGAAGGTAACGTGAGTGAGCAGGAGGAAGGTAACGTGAGGGAGGAAGAAGGTAACTTGTGGGAAGAGGGAGAAGGTAACATGAAGGAGTAGGAAGAAGGTAACATGAGGGAGTAGGGAGAAGTTAACGTGAGGGAGGAGGGAGAAGTTAACGTGAGGGAGGAGGGAGAAGGTAACTTGAGGGAGGAATGAGAGGGTAACGTAAGGGAGGAATGAGAAGGTAACGTGAGGGAGGAATGAGAAGGTAACGTGAGGGAGGAGGAATAAGGTAACGTGAGGGAGGAATGAGAAGGTAACGTGAGGGAGGAGGGAGAAGGTAACGTGAGGGAGGAATGAGAAGGTAACGTGAGGGAGGAGGGAGAAGGTAACGTGAGGGAGGAATGAGAAGGTAACGTGAGGGAGGAGGGAGAAGGTAACGTAAGGGAGGGAGGAGAAGGTAACGTGAGGGAGGAGGGAGAAGGTAACGTGAGGGAGGAATGAGAAGGTAACGTGAGGGAGGAGGGAGAAGGTAACGTGAGGGAGGAATGAGAAGGTAACGTGAGGGAGGAGGGAGAAGGTAACGTGAGGGAGGAATGAGAAGGTAACATATCCTCGTGTACCGGGCCAGCTGAACCACGTACTTGAGTCCTTCATATCCAGGTGGACCGGGCCAGCTGAGCCACGTACCTTAGTCCTACATATCCAGGTGGACCGGGCCAGCTGTGACACGTACCTTAGTCCTACATATCCTGGTGGACCGGGCCAGCTGTGACACGTACCTTAGTCCTACATATCCAGGTGGACCGGGCCAGCTGTGACACGTACCTTAGTCCTACATATCCAGGTTGAGCGCGACAGCTGAGCCACGTAACTGCGTTCCTGCATATACTCGTGGACCGCACCACCTGAACCTCGTACCAGCGTCTTATACATCCTGGTGGACCGGGCCAGCTGAGCCTCATACCGGCGTATTACATATCCTTGTGAACCGGGCCAGGTGAGCCTCGTACCAGCGTCCTACTTATCCTGGTGGACCGGGCCACCTAAGCCACGTACCAGCGTCCTACATATCCTGGTGAACCGGGCCAACTGAGACACGCACCAGCGTCCTCCATATCCAAGTGGACCGGGCCAGCTGACCCCAGGTATAACCGTCTTATACATCCTGGTGGACCGGACCAGCTGAGCCACATACCAGAGTTCTATATATCCTGTTGGACCAGGCCAGCTGAGCCACGTATCAGCGTCCCTAAATATCCTAGCGGACCGAACTAGCTGAGCCACGTACCAGCGTCCTACATATCCTGGTGGACCGGGCGAGCTGAGCCACATACCAGCTTCCCTGAATATCCTGGTGGACCGGGCCAGCTGAACCACGTACCGGCGTCCTACATATCCTGGTGGACCGGGCCAGCTGAACCACGTACCAGTGTCCTGCATATTTTGGTGGACCGGGCCATGTGAGCCTCGTACCAGAGTCCTACACATCGTGGTGGACCAGGCCAGATGAGCCACGTACCGGCGTCTTACATAACCTGGTGGGCCGGGCCAGCTGAGCCACGTACCAGAGTTATACATATCTTGGTGGACCGGGCCAGCTGAGCCACGTACCAGCGTTCCTGCATATCCTGGTGGACCGAACCACCTGAACCTCGTACCAGCGTACAACATATCCTGGTGGACCGGGCCAGCTGAGCCTCGTACCAGCGTCATACATATCCTGGTGGACCGGGCCAGTTGAGCCTCTCACCGCTGTATCCTGGTGGACCGGGACAGCTGATCCTCGTATCAAAATCCTATATTTCCTTGTGGACCGGGCCAGCTGAGCCACCTATCAGAGTTCTACATATCGTGGTGGACCGGGTCAGCTGAGTCACGTACCAGAGTCCTACATATTCTGGTGGACCGGGCAGCTGAGCTACATACCAGAGTCCCTACATATCCTCGAGAACCGGGCCAACTGAACCACGTACGAGTGTCCTACATATCTTGCTGGACCGGGCCGGCTGAGCCACGGACCAGTGTCCTTCATATCTTTGTGGACCGGGTCAGATGAGCCTCGTACCAGCGTACTGCATATCTTTGTGGACCGGGCCGGCTGAGCCACGGACCAGTGTCCTCTATATCTTTGTGGACCGGTCCAGCTGAGCCTCTTACCAGCGTCCTACATATCTTGCTGGACCGGGCCGGCTGAGCCACGGACCAGTGTCCTGCATATCTTTGTGGACCGGGCCAGATGAGCCTCGTACCAGCGTCTTGCATATCTTTGTGGACCGGGCCGGCTGAGCCACGTACCAGCGTCCTGCATATCTCTGTGGACCGGGCCGGATGAGCCACGTACCAACGTCCAGCATATCTCTGTGGACCGGGCCGGCTGAGCCACGTACCAACGTCCAGCATATCTCTGTGGACCGGGCCGGCTGAGCCACGTACCAACGTCCAGCATATCTCTGTGGACCGGGCCGGCTGAGCCACGGACCAACGTCCAGCATATCTCTGTGGACCGGTCCAACTGAGCCTCGTCACATGATACGCGATCTCAGTAACGGAGCAAAATGGACGGGAGAAAATAATTTGAAATTTTGGTCCTTTATAACCAGGTTATGATGCTGGCAGATGAAGTAATTACCAGGTGACAGGTGAGTTGACTCGCTTGTGAGAGTAGTGTTGCTCAACTCACCTCAGCAACATACGGTTAGGTCAACTCACAGACCAGGTTGAGGTGGACAATACCAGAGGAAGAGAGAGAGAGAGAGAGAGAGAGAGAGAGAGAGAGAGAGAGAGAGAGAGAGAGAGAGAGAGAGAGAGAGAGAGAGAGAGAGAGAGAGAGAGAGAGAGAGAGAGAGTCGTAAGTGATCATTAGAACATCTTCATCATGTACGGAGGCGCGACCATCATCACCTGGTTAATGACTTGTTCAGCCCAATATCTTGGAAATATCTTAGTTAAGGTCTTCCAGGGGAACCAAGGCTCGGGTAGGCGCTCATCAATCACGTCCAGGGGTGCCCTTTGAGAACCTGTCACCTGATGGGTCGTCATGTGTGGGGGTGACCTGAAGGGTCTTCATGTGTGGGGGTGACCTGAAGGGTCGTCATGTGTGGGGATTATCTGAAGGGTCGTCATGTGTGGAGGTTATCTGAAGGGTCATGTGTGGGGATTATCTGAAGGGTCGTCATGTGTGGGGATTATCTGAAGGGTCGTCATGTGTGGAGGTTATCTGAAGGGTCATGTGTGGGGATTATCTGAAGGGTCTTCATGTGTGGGGGTGACCTGAAGGGTCTTCATGTGTGGAGGTTACCTGAAGGGTCGTCATGTGTGGGGATTATCTGAAGGGTCGTCATGTGTGGAGGTTATCTGAAGGGTCATGTGTGGGATTATCTGAAGGGTCGTCATGTGTGAAGGTTACCTGAAGGGTCATGTGTGGGGACTATCTGAAGGGTCGTCTCGTTTGGGGGTTATCAAAAGGGTTGACATATGTGGCGTTTATCTGAAGGGTCGTCATGAGAAGGGTTCATCTGAAGGCTGGTCGTGTGTGGGAATTACCTGAAGGGTCGCCATGTGTGGGTGTTATCTGATGGGCCGTCGTGTGTGAGGATTATCTGAAGGGTCATCGTAAGTGGGAGCTATCTGAAGGGAAATCATGTGTGCAGGGTTATTTGAAGGGTCGTTATGTGAGGGGGTTATTAAAAGGGTCATCATGTGCGGGGGTTATATGAAGGGTCGTCATGTGTGAAGTGTTTATCTGGAGGGTCGTCATATGAGAGGAGTTATCTGAAAGGTCACCATGTGAGGGCGTTAGCTGATGGGTCGATTTGTGTGGGGATTAACTGAAGGGTCGTCATGTGTGGAGGTTACCTGAAGGGTCATGTGTGGGGATTATCTGAAGGGTCGTCATGTGTGGGGGTTATCTGAGGGGTTATTATGTGAGGGGGTTATCTAAAAAGGTCGTCATGTGTGGGGGTTATCTAAAAAGGTCGTCATGTGTGGGGGTTATCTGAAGGGTCGTTATATGAGGGGGGGTTATCTGAAATGTCATCACATTAGGGGTTCATCTGAAAGGCTGTCATGAGTTGGGGGTTATCGGAAGGGTCATGTCAGTGGGTTGTCTGACGGGTCGCTATGTGTGGGGGTTATCTCATAGGACGTCTTGTGTGGAGATTATATGAAGGGTCGTCATGTGAGAGGGATTATCTGGAGGGTCGTCATGTGAGAGGGATTATATGAAGGGTTGTCATGTGAGAGGGATTATTTGAAGGGTCGTCATGTGTGGGGGTTAGATGAAGGGTCATGTGTGGGGGTTATCTGAAGGGTCGTCATGTGTGGGGATTATCTGAGGGGTCGTTATATGATGGGATTATCTGAAGGATCATAATGTTTGGGGATTATCTGAAGGGTTGTCATGTATGGGGGTTAAACGAAGGGTTGTCATGTGTGGGGGTTAGATGAAGGGTCATGTGTGGTGGTTAGATGAAGGGTCATGTGTGGGGGTTATCTGAAGGCTCGTCATATGATGGGATTATCTGAAGGATCACAATGTTTGGGGATTATCTGAAGGGTTGTCATGTATGGGGGTTAAACGAAGGGTTGTCATGTGTGAAGTGTTTTTCTGGATCGTTGTCATATGAGGGGGTTATGTGAAGGGTCACCATGTGAGGATGTTATCTGATGGGTCGTCATGTGTGGGAATTATGAGGGAGTTATGTGAAGGGTCACCATGTGAGGGTGTTATCTGATGGGTCGTCATGTGTGGGAATTATTTGAAGGGTCATCATGTGTGGGGGTTATCTGAAGAGTCGTCATGTGTGGGAATTATTTGAAGGGTCATCATGTGAGGTAGTTATCTGAAGGGTCGTCATGTGAGGTAGTTATCTGAAGATTCGTCATGTGTGGGGGTTATCTGAAGAGTCGTCATGTGAGGGGGTTATCTGAAGGGTTCATCATGTGTGGGGGTTATCTAAAGGGTCGTTATGTGAGGGGGTTAACTGGAGGGTCGTCATATGACGGGGTTATCTGAAGGGTCGTCATGTTTGGGGGTTACTTGAAGGGTCGTTATATGAGGGGGGGTTATCTGAAGTGTCATCATGTGAAGGGTTTATCTAAAGGGTCATCATGTGTGGGGCGGTTATCTGAAGAGTCGTCGTGTGAGGGGATTATCTGAAGAGTCGTCATATGTGGGGGTTATATAAAGGGTCGTCATGTGTGAAGTGTTTATCTGGAGTGTTGTCATATGAGGGGGTTTTCATTTTGATGGGTCTCCATGTGAGGGTGTTAGCTGATGGGTCGATATGTGTGGGGATTATCTATAGGGTCGTCATGTGTGGGGGTTATCTGAAGGGTTATTATATACTCATTTCTGTAGTATGGTCAATCCTGAGCCTTACTACTTCCTGCTGTAGTATGGTCAATCCTGAGCCTCACTACTTCCAGTTGTAGTATGGTCCATCCTGAGCCTCACTACTCCGTGCTGTAGTATGGTCCATCCTGAGCCTCACTACTCATTTCTGTAGTATGGTCAATCCTGAGCCTCACTACTTCCTGCTGTTGTATGGTCCATCCTGAACTTCAGTAATCCCTGCTGTAGTATGGTCCATCCTGAGCCTCACTACTCATTTCTGTAGTATGGTCAATCCTGAGCCTCACTACTTCCTGCTGTTGTATGGTCCATCCTGAACTTCAGTAATCCCTGCTGTAGTATGGTCCATCCTGAGCCTCACTACTCATTCTGTAGTATGGTCAATCCTGAGCCTCACTACTTCCTACTGTAGTATGGTCAATCCTGAGCCTCACTACTCCCTGCTGTAGTATGGTCCATCCAAAACCTTGCTACTCCCTGCTGTAGCATGGTCCATCCTGAGCCTCACTACTCCCTGCTGTAGTATGGTCCATCCTGAGCTTCAGTACCCTCTGCTGTAGTATGGTCCATCCTGGGCCTCACTACTCCCTGCTGTATTGTGGTCCATCCAGAACCTCACCTGTGCATGCTGTTGTATTGTGCACAACATTACAGCACATGATAACCGTACATGTGGAGGTAGTTTTATGAAGTAGTATTTCATATGAAGAAATGTGTGGACCAAACAATATCTTGTTCGTCTGTTTCTTGGTTCGTTCAGCGGAAGACCATCGGTAGAAATGACGCAACACCAGACAGACCTTCATTATAGGAAGTACTGCTCTACGATCCCCTCCAGCACTCATGTACGATCCCCCTCTCACCCGACACAATGACTTTCATTGCTCTGGTCAACAAAGTACGGAAAGATAAAGAAACCTTTACAACACCACTCTACTACAGGGCAACGCTGCTGCTGTTGTAAGTCTGCGAGGCTGGAACCTCGCTCTTTGTGAGACGAACATTTTCCTGTGAATTACTCAGAGTAAGATTTTCGTGTGCGGGTAGGGGACAGGGGCCGGGAGGTGGGTGTTAGTGGTTAGGTATGGAGTATGTCGTAAGGGGGTTATGGGGTGTGTGGTATATGTGGTAAGAGAAGTTCTTGAGCAACCTTCGTAAACTTTGTATATATATATATATATATATATATATATATATATATATATATATATATATATATATATATATATATATATATATATATATTCTTCCTTTCATACTATTCGCCATACTATTTTGCGCGTGATCAAGATATTCCTATGAGTCCACGGGGAAAATGAAACACGAAAAGTTCCCAAGTGCACTTTCGTGTAATAATCATATGATCAGGGGAGACACAAGAGAGAAATATAACAGTTAGTTGATATACATCGAAGAGACGAAGCTAGGACGCCATTTGGTAAACATGATATGACAGCCCCCTCCCCCCGCATGTGCGTGAGGTAGCGCTAGGAAAAGACAACAAAGGCCACATTCGTTCACACTCAGTCTCTAGCTGTCATGTATAATAAACCGAAACCACAGCTCCCTTTCCACATCCAGGACCCACAGAACTTTCTATGGTTTACCCCAGACGCTTCACTTCCCTTCACATCCCCTGGCTTCAAGGGAAGATATAGTGGTTACTTAGGATGTCAGAGCTGAGGACATATATCAAAGGAGAGTGTAGGGAAGGTACTTATGGTGTCAGAGCTGAGGACATACCTCTAAGGGGAATGTGGGGAAGGTACTTCGGGTGTTAGAGGTGAGGATGTCCCTCCAAGAGGGGTGTAGGTAAGGAACGTAAGGTGTCAGGGCTGAAGACATACCTCCAAAGGGAGTGTAGAGAAGTTACATATGGTGTCATGACTAATGATATACCTCTAAAGGGATTATAAGTAAGGTACTTAGGATGTCACAGCTGAGGACCTACTTCCAAGGGAGGGTGTATTGGTTATTTAGAGTGTCAGAACTGAGGACATACCTCTAAGGGGAGTGTAGGGAAGGTATTCAGGGTGTCAGCACCGAGGACATACCTTCAAGTGGGTGTAGGGAAGGTACTTAGGGTGTCATAGCTGAGGACATACCTCCAAGAGGGGGGTAGGGAAGGTACTTAGGGTGTCAGGACTGAGGATATACCTCCAAGGGAAGTGTAGGGAAGGTACTTAGGGTGTCAGAGTTGAGGACTTACCTCGAAGGGGCGTGTAGGGAAAGTACATTGGGTGTCAGGACTGAGAACATACCTCCAAGGGAAGTGTAAGGAAGGTACATAGGGTGGCAGGGCTGAGGACATACCTCCAAGGGGAGTGTAGCGAACGTATTCAGGGTGTTACACTGAGGACATATCTCTAAGGAGAGTGTGGGGAAGTTACTTAAGAGTGTCAGGGCTGAGGGTATACCTCCGAGGGTGGTGTAGGGAAGGTACTTTGAATGTTAGGGTGGAGGACATACATCCAAAAGGGGTTTTGGGAAGGCACTTACGGTGTCAGCACTGAGGAAAACCTCCAAGGAGAGTGTACTGAAGGTACTCAGGGTGTCAGGACTGAGGACATATCTCCAAGGGGAGTGTAGGGAAGGTACTTAGGGTGTCAGGACTGAGGATATATCTCCAAGGGGAGTGTAGGGAAGGTACTTAGGGTGTCAGGACTGAGGATATATCTCCAAGGGGAGTGTAGGGAAGGTACTTAGGGTGTCAGGACTGAGGACATATCTCCAAGGGGAGTGTAGGGAAGGTACTTATGGTGTCAGAGCTGAGGACATACCTCCATGGGAGGGTGTAAGGAAGATACCTTAGGTGTCAGGCTGAGGACATATCTCCAAGGGGAGTTTAGGGAATGTTTTTAGGGGATTGGAGCTAAAGACATACCTCCAAGGGGATGTAGGGGAAGGTACGTAGGGTGTCAAGGCTAAGGATATGCCTCCAACTGGGTGTAGGGAAGGTACTTAGGGTGTCAGACTTGAGAACATACCTCCATGGGGAGCGTAGGGAAGGTACTTAGGGTGTCAGAGCTGAGGACTGGCCTCCTGGTGGATGTTGGCGTTAAGGTTGTATGGAGAGCGGGAAGACAACTCACCTTAAATTCTAACAGTGGCTTCTGTTGGTGGGCGTCCATGGTCTGTGGAGGAGAAATGTTCAGCTGTTATCATGTGGACTTTAGCAATATTTATGATATAGCTTCAAAATCTACATATTATTTTCCTATTAGCATATGTAACGATGATCATTCATCTGTTATTGACGTGTTTAATAATATTTTGATTTTCCGTGATCCGTAACTGTGATTGTCTATGTACATCGTATTTACCATTACTCTGGTTTAAGATCTCCACGACATTGTCTCCTGAAAGACAAGTCAGTTTTGATCTAAGAGACGGAGCATTACTGATCTGTGATATGACAGTAATGTGCCAGCTGATGGTATGATTAGAGAACATCGGGTACTCACTCGCTTGTGGCGTTGTGTGCTGGAAGAGGACTGGCGACTAAGACTACCTAGTTTAAAGAAGACGGACGCGCACAAGTTTACGTATGTGATTAGGAGAGATTGTCAGCGGGCGTTACTCGATTATTGATTGATAGGCGCGTAAAAGAGAGACTTCTGTATGTAAAGATGCTGAGAAGGGCCGCTGGTGGGACATCTGATTTCTGCCTTGTGGAAGCGAGGGTGAAAATTTGTCGAGGTTTTTGGAAGAGGAAACAATAATGATGAGAAGAGAGTGGTGAGAGTAAGTGAGCTTGGAAATGAAACTTGAGTGAAGAAATACCAGGAGACATTCAGTGCAGAATGGCAAAAGGTGAGAGGGTGAGGAATGGAATATATTTAGGGAAGCAGTGATGGCTTGTGAAAAAGATGCTTGTGGCATGAGAAGCGTGGGAGGTGGGCAGATTACAAAGGGTTACAGAGGTTAGTGAGTGGTGGAATGAAGAAGTAAAGTTGTTAGTGAAAGAGAAAAGAGATGCGCTTGTGTGATGCTTACAAGGAAGGAGTGCAAATGACTGGGGGCTGTATAAGGGAAAGCGGCAGGAGGTCGAGGATGGTTCAGGGGTTGGAAAGGAGGACAAATGATAGCTGGGCGAGTAGCGGCAAATTTTTGGGAGAATAAGATGTTTTGGAAGAATATTGAGAATATGCGAAAAACAAGAGAACAAACAGGAACATCTGTGAAGGGGACAAAGGGGGAAGTGGTAACAGATAGTGATGAAGTAAGGAGATGGATTGAGTATCTTGGAGGACTGTTGAATGTGTTTGATGATAGAGTGGCAGATGTAGGATGTTTTGGTCGGAGTGGTACGCAAAGTGAGAGAGTCAGGGAGAATGGTTTGGTGAAGAGAGAAGAGGTGGCGAAAAGTTTTGCATAAGATAAAATTTGGTAAGGCGGCGGGTTTGGATGGTATTCCAGTGGAATTAATCAAAGAAGGTTGTGATTGTGTTGTTAATTGATTGATAAAGATATTCAGTGTATGTATGGATCATGGAGATGTGCCTGAGGACTGGCGGAATGCATGCCTAGTGCCACTGTACAAAGGCAAAGGAGATAAAGGTGAGTGTTCAAACTACAAAGGCATAAGTTTGTTGAGCATTCCTGGGAAATTATATTTGAGGGTATTGATTGAGAGGGTAAAGGCATGTACAGGGCATCGGACTGGGCAAGAGCAGTGTAGTTTCAGAAGTGGTAGAGGATGTGTGGATCAGGTGTTTTCTTTGAAGAATGTATGTGAGAAAAATTTAGAAAACAGATGGATTTGTATGTGGCATTTATGGATCTGGAGAAGGCATATGATAGGGTTGATAGAGATGCTTTGTGGAAGATTTTAAGAATAGACTGTTTGGGAGGAAATCTGTTAGAAGCATTAAAAAGTTTTTGTCAAAAGTGTAAGTCATGTGTACGTGTAAGAGAGGAGAGTGATTGGTTCTCAGTGGATGTCACTTTGCGTTAGGGGTGTGATGCCCCCAGGGTTGTTTAATTTGTTTATGGGTAGGGTCTTGGAGAGAGGGTCGAGTATGAAGTCTGCTGGGGATGAAAGGACCTGGGAAGTGAGGCAGTTGTTGTTCGCTGATGATACAGCTCTGGTGGCCGATTCGATCAGAAACTGCAGAAGTTGGTGACTGAGTTTGAAAGATTGTACGAAAGGAGGAAGCTGTGAATAAATGTGATAAAGAATAAGGTTTTAGGTTTAGCAGGTTTGAGCCTCGGATAGATCAGGTGGGGTGTGAGTTTGAATGGGTGAAAATTGGAGGAAGTGAATTGTTTTAGATACTTCTAAGTGGACATTGCAACGAATAGAACCATGAAGCGGAAGTGAGTCACAAGGTGGAGGAGGGAGCGAAGGTTCTGGGAGCAATGAAGAATGTGTGGACGGAGAGAACGTTATCTCGGAGAGCAAAAATGGGTACGTTTGAAAGAATAGTGGTTTCAACAATGTAATATTGTTGCAAGGTATGGGCTATAGATAAGGTTGTGCGGAAGAGAGTAGATGTGTTGGAAATGAGGTGTTTGAAGACAATTTGTGGTGTGAGATGGTTTGATCGAGTAAGTAATGAAAGGGTAAGAGAGATGCATGGTAATAAAAAGGGTGTGGTTGAGAGAGCAGAAGAGTGTGTTGAAATGGTTTGGTCACATGGAGAAAATGAGGGAGGAAAGATTGACAGAGAGGATATATGTGTCAGAGGTGGAGGGAACGAGAAGTGGAAGACCAAATTAGAGGTAGAAGGATGGAGGGGAAAAGATTTTGAGCGATCGGGGCCTGAACATATAGTAGGGTGAGAGGTGTGCAAGGAATAGTGAATTGGAATGATGTGGTATACCGGGGTCGAAGTACTATCAATGAATTGAACTAGGGCATGTGAAGCGTCTGGGGTAAAACATGGAAAGTTTTGTATGGCCTGGATGTGGTAGGGAGCTGTGGTTTCGGTGCATTATTACATGACAGCTAGAAACTGAGTGTGAGAAGTTGCAGCCTTTCTTTGACTGTTCCTGGCGCTATTTTACTGACGGTGGAACCGGCGAACAGGTATGAAAACAAAATTGTTCAATCACTGAGCGAAAAATAAACAAGGGAAGGAGACTGCTATGGTTCTCTCCCGTTATTGGAAAGACACTGCCATGGTCCTCCCCGTCACTAGATGGACACTGCCATGATCCCCTCCTGTCACTGGAAGGACACTGCCATGGTCCTACCCCGTCACTAAATGGACACTGCCATGATCCCCTCCTGTCACTGGAAGGACACTGCCATGGTCCTACCCCGTCACTAAATGGACACTGCCATGATCCCCTCCCGTCACTGGGAGGACACTGCCATGGTCCTACCCCGTCACTAAATGGACACTGCCATGATCCCCTCCCGTCACTGGGAGGACACTGCCATGGTCCACTCCGGTCACTGGAAAGACACTGCCATGGTCCCGTTTCGTCACTAGAAGGAAACTGACATGGTCCCCTCCCGTTAATGGAAGGACACTATCATGGTCCTCTCCTGTCACTGGAAGGACTGCCATTGTCCTCTCCCGTCACTGGAGACCCTCGAGGACCGTGGTACTCCTTAGCCATGGCACACCCCATCTGTACCAGCTAAACATGACTTGTGTTTAGACTCCAGAATAACACAATCATCATATTTGTGACCAATTACTATGTTAAGACTCCAGAACAACACAATCATCATATATGTAACCAGTTATTATGTTAAGACTACTGAACAACACAATTATCATATTTTTGACTAGTAATCAAGTTAAGACTACTGAACAACACAATCATCATATTTATGACCAGTTATTATGTTAAGATTACTGAACAACACAATTATCATATTTTTGACTAGTAATCAAGTTAAGACTACTGAACAACACAATCATCATATTTGTGACCAGTTATTACGTTAAGATTACTGAACAACACAATCATCATATTTGTGACCAGTTATTATGGTAAGACTACTGAACAACACAATTATCATATTTTTGACTAGTAATCAAGTTAAGACTACTGAACAACACAATCATCATATTTATGACCAGTTATTATGTTAAGACTACTGAACAACACAATCATCATATTTGTGACCAGTTATTATGTTAAGACTACTGAACAACACAATTATCATATTTTTGACTAGTAATCAAGTTAAGACTACTGAACAACACAATTATCATATTTGTGACCAGTTATTATGGTAAGACTACTGAACAACACAATCATCATATATGTAACCAGTTACTATGTTAAGACTACTGAACAACACAATCATCATATTTGTGACCAGTTATTATGTTAAGACTACTGAACAACACAATCATCATATATGTAACCAGTTATTATGTTAAGATTACTGAACAACACAATTATCATATTTTTGACTAGTAATCAAGTTAAGACTACTGAACAACACAATCATCATATTTGTGACCAGTTATTATGTTAAGACTACTGAACAACACAATTATCATATTTGTGACCAGTTATTATGGTAAGACTACTGAACAACACAATTATCATATTTTTGACTAGTAATCAAGTTAAGACTACTGAACAACACAATTATCATATTTGTGACCAGTTATTATGGTAAGACTACTGAACAACACAATCATCATATATGTAACCAGTTACTATGTTAAGACTACTGAACAACACAATTATCATATTTGTGACCAGTTATTATGGTAAGACTACTGAACAACACAATCATCATATTTGTGACCAGTTATTATGTTAAGACAACTGAACAACATAATCGTCATATTTCTGACCAGATAACATGTTAAGACTCCAGAGCAACACAATCATCATAATTTTGTCCAGTTATCATGGTAAGACTACTGAACAATACAGTCATCATATTTGTGAACACTTTTTATGTTAAGACTCAGGGACAATACTATCATCATGTTTGTGACCACTTAGTATATCAAGACTCCAGAACAAATCAATCATGATATTTGTGACCAGTTATAATGTTAACTCTACTGAATAACAAAAATCATCATACTTTTGACCAGTTATTGTGTTAATACTACTGAAGAACATAATCTTCATATTTGTGTCCAGTTTTGCGAAAAAGAAAAAGAAAAAAACCTCGGTGACCTAACCCACGCACTCTGAGCCGCGGTTTCCATTGGCTGACTCTCTGAGTCTTTAATTCCATACCCACGCACTCTGAGCCTCGGTGACCATACGGACGCACTCTGATTCTCTATGTCCATACCCACATACCCTGAGCCTCGGTGACCATATCCTCGCACTCTGAACCTCGGTGATCATACATACGCTGAGCCTCGGTGACCATATCCTCGCACTCTGAACCTCGGTGATCATACATACGCAAACTGAACCTCGGTGACGATACCTAGGAACTCTGAGCCTTGGTGACCATACCCACGCACTCTTAGCATCAGTGACCACACCCACACATTTTGAGTCTCGATGACCTTGCACGACCTCTGATCCTGCACAATCTATAGCCTTGCACGACATATGGTCCTGCACGACCTATGGTCCTGCACGACCTATGATCCTGCACAATCTATAGCCTTGCACGACCTATGGTCCCACACGACCTATGGTCATGCACGATCTATGGTCCTGCACGACCTATGATCCCACACGACCTATGGTCATGCACGATCTATGGTCTTGAACGACCTATGACCTTGCATGACCTATGGTCCTGCACGACCTATGGTCCTGCACGACCTATGATCCTGCACAATCTATAGCCTTGCACGACCTATGGTCCTGCACGACCTATGATCCTGCACGACCTATGACCTTGGACGACCTATGGTCCTGAACGACCTATGACCTTGCACGACCTATGACCTTGCACGACCTATGGTCCTGCACGACCTATGATCCTGCACTACCTATGACCTTGCACGACCTATGGTCCTGCACGACCTATGACCTTGCACGACCTATGACCTTGCACGACCTATGGTCCTGCACGACCTATGATCCTGCACTACCTATGATCCTGCACTACCTATGACCTTGCACGACCTATGACCTTGCACGACCTATGATCCTGCATTATCTATGACCTTGCACGACCTATGATCCTGCACTACCTATGACCTTGCACGACCTATGACCTTGCACGACCTATGGTCCTGCACGACCTATGACCTTGCACGATCTATGGTCCTGCACTACCTATGATCCTGCACGACCTAAGGTCCCGCACGACCTATGGTCCTGCACGACCTATGGTCCCGCACGACCTATGGTCCTGCACGACCTATGGTCCTGCACGACCTATGGTCCCGCACGACCTATGGTCCTGCACGACCTATGGTCCCGCACGACCTATGGTCCTGCACGACCTATGGTCCTGCACGATCTATGGCTTTCCCCGACCTACGGTCCTGCACGAACTATGGCCTTGCACGACCTATGATCCTGCACGACCTACAGCCTTGCACGACCTATGGTCCTGCACGACCTATGGTCCTGAACGATCTAAGGTCCTGCACGACCTATGGTCCTGCACAACCTATGGTCCCGCACGACCTATGGTCCTGCACGACCTATGGTCCTGTACGACCTATGGTCCCGCACGACCTATGGTCCTGAACGATCTAAAGTCCTGCACGACCTATGGTCCTGCACAACCTATGGTCCCGCACGACCTATGGTCCCGCACGACCTATGGTCCTGCACGACCTATGGTCCTGCACAACCTATGGTCCCGCACGACCTATGGTCCTGCACGACCTATGGTCCTGCACGACCTATGGTCCTGCACAACCTATGGTCCTGCACTCAGGTTCCGCAGAGCCTGAGCGTAGGCCGGCCACCTGCACGACCATCATATCAACATGTGGTCAGCTACTCTGATGCCGTCCCTCCTAACCACACAAAAAATCTCTGGTGAGCACCGGTATATAAGGAGGCGCCATTGTATAAGGTGGTACCTTTACATAAGGCGGTACCCTTATATAAGGTGGCACCCTTGTATAATGTGGTACCTTTATATAAGGTGGCACCTTTATATCAGGTAGTGCCCTTATATAAGGCGGTACCCTTATATAACGCGGTTCCCTTATATAAGGAGGTACCCTTTTATATGGTGGTACCCTTTTATAAGGTGGGAACATTATATACGTTAGAACCATTATATAATGTGGTATAGTATATGATAGTTATTGTCTCTTACGTAGTGACGCTTCAGTTTCCGTCAGACGCAATATCAGAGGTTATTGTTGTGGGAATGGAAGCATTTATCCCGTCTTCCTCCAAGACGACCTCCTCATCCAATCCATGGTTCAACCGTTCCTGTTCTGAAGCCATTCAGGCAAGGGATCAGGCATATCGGGCTTGGAAAAACTCTCCTTCCTCTGCCTCCCATTCAGCTTTTATCACTGCCCGTAATTACTGCAAGCAAGTTATCCGTGAGGCAAAACCTTTCTTTATCCATAGGAAGTACGATAACCTCTCCTCGTCATCCACTGACAGGTCTTTCTGGTCTTTAGCTAAGGGCATCTCTAACAACTTCTGTCGCTCTACTTTTCCTTCACTTTACCGTCCTGACGGTACTATAGCTGTCTCTCCTGTAGACAAAGCAACTCTCTGGGCCCCGTTTCTCCTCTAACTCTACCTTGGATGATTTTAGTATTCCTTCAGCCCCTGATGCTCCTCTTACTAATCCTATGTCTCTTCCCGTAATCTCTTTTCGAACTGTCAGAAAAGCGTTTCTCTCTGGACACAAGCAAGCATTATGGTCCTGATGTCATCCATCCTCGTGTGCTGAAAGTGTGTCTCTGAACTTGCTCCTGTGCTTGCTCGTCTGTTCTGTTTCTGTTCAAAACTAAGACTTTTCCTTTTCTTTGGAATCATGTATCGTTACATCCCATCCCTAAGAAGGGTGATCGTTCTGACCTCTAACTATCGTCCTATTGCTTTGACATCTACCATTTAAAAGTTTTTGAATCCCTTCTCAACCCTCAAACCTCAGACATCTTGAATCTCACAGTCTTCTCTTTGATCACTAGTATGGCTTCCGTAAGGTGAGTTTATCGGTGATTTTCTTTTCCCTGAAAGATTTTGGGGAATCCTGTGTGATTGCTCTTAATGTACCCAAAGCTTTTAAAAGGGTTTGGTATTAGTGTCTCATCTCTAATCTTCCCTTTTTGGCTTCCCTTCCTCACTTTGCTCCTTCATATCTAGCTTCCTCTCCGGCCGATCTTTTTCCATAGTTGTTGGTGGATCAATCTCTCCCTTTTTCTCCTTTTTATCAACGATGTTCAATCTTCCATAACAAACCTCTTCTCTCACTCGATCTGCATCTCGACTTGACGCAGCTTCCGCAATAAACTTACGCAGGATATCTCAGTGAAGTAGACGTAATCTAGTCAAGTTGAACGCTTCCAAAACCGGATTTCGCCCATCTCTCTATTGGAAATTCCTTACAACTTTCCTCTCTCCGCCGACGGTTCTGTAATTGCACCTCTTGATTCAATGAACATACTTGGTATTAATGTAACATCTACATTATCTGGGAAACCCCACTTTATGGAAATAGTAAAGTCTGCCTCAAGAACTGAGAATCCTGTGTAGATATCGTAATTTCATTTATTCTGAACAATTGTTCCGTTTATACAAGGGATTACAAGTATGGAGACCTGCTCTCACATCTGGGATGGTTCTAGCTTTGTATCCTTACTTGACAGAGTTGAGTCCTCATTATAAACTGTCCCAGGCTAACTTCCAAACTTGGCTCTCTTGCGCTACTCCACAATGCTGGTTCATTTTCCCTCTTCTATAGCTGGCTGCTTGTGTGCCCCCATCACTAGCTAGACCAAGCAATACTCGGCAAGCTGCTGCGTCACATGATTACTGTGTGGCCATCGGGAACTCAAGGGTAGGCCGTTTTGATAATTATGACTTTCCCTAAACGTCGAAGCCTTGGAACTCGCTTCCCTTTCATGTCTTTCCCAATAACTAAAATATGGCACTTTTCAAAAGGCAGATTTTTCGTTTCCTCTAAAATTCGTGAATGTTTTCCCTTCTCTCTTCTTGTTCCTTTTCACATTACCCTCTCGATATTTCAACTGAGGTCCAGCCTTGATGTGGACTTCGTCTGTGACTGGAGCCTTCAAATGTATTACAAACTGTCCAAATAAACACGTGTACACGTGTGTGTGTGTGTGTGTGTGTGTGTGTGTGTGTGTGTGTGTGTGTGTGTGTGTGTGTGTTTGTGTGTGTGTGTGTGTGTGTGTGTGTGTGTACTCATGAAATATAACATTAAATGTCCTATTTCACTTAACTGAGAAATTCAAGTTTCACATTTGAACAAAAAGATTAATGAACTTTATGTGTTGATTGAGCCAGACCTAATGGTCTATTACTGCCAAACAAAAACTTTAATTCTGGTTGAGATAAATGCTTTGTGCTTGACGAAATTATGAAGAGAGAGAGAGAGAGAGAGAGAGAGAGAGAGAGAGAGAGAGAGAGAGAGAGAGAGAGAGAGAGAGAGAGAGAGAGAGAGAGAGAGAGAGAGAGAGATTTTCCAGCAGGTAGTTAAGTTGGAGCTGATGATGTATTATTATTGTGTGTCTTATATCTACTTACATGATAACAAAACATCTTAGTATGACGACTTCAACCACGCATCAAACTGTCTTTTCAACGTTCTTGTTGTTGTCGTTGATGTTATTGTCGTTGTTGTTGTTGTTGTTGTTGTTGTTGTTGATGTTATTGTCGTTGTTGTTGTTGTTGTTGTTGTTGTTGTTGTTGTTGTTGTTGTTGTTGATGTTGTGTACATAATTGTGGGAAGTATGATGGGTGAGGATGTGACCCTCTCTGCCAGATCTTTTATATCTAAATGTGTTTGATATATTCCATAGTCTTACTGTAGACTTGTTATTACTACAGTAGGGATCAAGTTGTTTCATAAATTATCACTACAGTAGGGTTCAAGTTGAATCATAAATTATTACTACAGTAGGGTTCAAATTGTTTCATAGATTATCACTACAGTTGGGATCAAGTTGTTTCATAAATTATCACTACAGTAGGGTTCAAGTTGAATCATAAATTATTACTACAGTAGGGTTCAAATTGTTTCATAGATTATCACTACAGTAGGGTTCAAGTTGAATCATAAATTATCGCTACAGTAGGGATCAAGTTGTTTCATAGATTATCACTACAGTAGGGTTCAAGTTGTTTCATAGATTATCACTACAGTAGGGATCAAGTTGTTTCATAGATTATCACTACAGTAGGGTTCAAACTGTTTCATAGATTATCACTACAGTAGGGTTCAAGTTGTTTCATAGATTATCACTACAGTAGGGTTCAAGTTGAATCATAAATTATTACTACAGTAGGGTTCAAATTGTTTCATAGATTATCACTACAGTAGGGTTCAAGTTGAATGATAAATCATCACTACAGTAGGGTTCAAGTTGTCTCATAGATTATCACTACAGTAGGGTTCAAGTAGTTTCATAGATTATCACTACAGTAGGGTTCAAGTTGAATCATAAATTATTACTACAGTAGGGTTCAAATTGTTTCATAGATTATCACTACAGTAGGGTTCAAGTTGAATCATAAATTATTACTACAGTAGGGTTCAAATTGTTTCATAGATTATCACTACAGTAGGGTTCAAGTTGAATCATAAATTATTACTACAGTAGGGTTCAAATTGTTTCATAGATTATCACTACAGTAGGGTTCAAGTTGAATCATAAATTATCACTACAGTAGGGTTCAAGTTGTCTCATAGGTTATCACTACAGTAGGGTTCAAGTTGAATCATAAATTATTACTACAGTAGGGTTCAAATTGTTTCATAGATTATCACTACAGTAGGGTTCAAGTTGAATCATAAATTATTACTACAGTAGGGTTCAAATTGTTTCATAGATTATCACTACAGTAGGGTTCAAGTTGTTTCATAGATTATCACTACAGTAGGGTTCAAATTGTTTCATAGATTATCACTACAGTAGGGTTCAAGTTGTTTCATAGATTATCACTACAGTAGGGTTCAAGTTGTCTCATAGATTATCACAACAGTAGGGATCAAGTTGTTTCATAGATTATCACTACAGTAGGGTTCAAGTTGTCTCATAGATTATCACTACAGTAGGGTTCAAGTTGTTTCATAGATTATCACTACAGTAGGGTTCAAGTTGAATCATAAATTATCACTACAGTAGGGTTCAAGTTGTCTCATAGATTATCACAACAGTAGGGATCAAGTTGTTTCATAGATTATCACTATAGTAGGGATCAAGTTGAATCATAAATTATCACTACAGTAGGGTTCAAGTTGAATCATAGATTATCACTACAGTAGGGTTCAAGTTGTTTCACAGATAATCACTACAGTAGGGTTCAAGTTGTTTCATAGATTATCACTACAGTAGGGTTCAAGTTGTTTTATGGTTTGTCACTAATGTAGGGTCAAGTTTTTACATGTTGAAGGTTCAAGTCATATCAAAGCTGGACCTTAATTGAAATAAAGAGAGAATTATGATAAGGAAAAAGGAGAGAGAAGGGAAAGTATTGACAATCTTGGAGGAAGTGAAAAATCTGTATCTTGAAATGTGCCGCCAGGTCATAGTTATTGGGAAAGACATGAGAAGTTAGAGAGTTCCAAAGCTTCGACGTGTAAGGAAAGAAGCAGGTATCAAAACGGTCTACCCTTGAGTTGCCGATAGCTTGCCGAGTGTCGCGTGGTCAAGCTAGTGGTGGGGGCACACAAGCAGCCAGCTCTCGGGTGCAAAAACCAAAGTATTACCTATAGAAGAGGGAAAATGAACCAGCATTGTGGAATAGCGCAAGAGAGCCAAGTTTGGAAGTTAATCTGTCTAGTAGGAATGCAGAGCTAGAAGCACCCCAAATGTGAAAGCAAAACTCTATACAAAGATGAACCAGTCCCTTGTATAAACGGAGCAACTGTTCAGGAGAGAAGTTTCGACATCTAAACAGGACATCCAGTTTCTTAGAGGCAAACTTAGCTATTCCCGTAATGTGGGGTTTCCAAGAAGGAGTGGATGATACAGTAATACCAAGTATGTTCACTGAGTTAAGAGGTGGAATTGCAGAACCGTTAAAGGAGAAACGAGAGTTGTAATGATTTTTTCAATATAGAGATGGGTAAAAATGGGTCTTGGAGGTATTAAACTTTACAAAATTTTGTGTACCCCATTGAGAAGAAGGTTAGATGTGAAGGAGCAAAGTGACAGAGGGAAGCCAAAAGAGGGAAGCTTAGAGATGAGACCCTAATGCCAAAGCCTGTTAAAAGCTTTAGGGCAACTACACATTGCTCCCCAGAATCCTTCAGGGATGATGGCCAGACATTAGTAAGTTAGGGAAGAATATCACCAATGGATCTCACCTTACGGAAGCCATACTGATGATAGGAAAGAAGACAATGACTTTTGAGGTGTCTAAGGATATGGGAACAGACGAGCAAGCACAGGAGCAAGTTCAGAGACACACTTTCAGTACACGAGGATGGATGACATCAGGACCATATTCCTTGCTTGTGTCCAGAGAGAAACGCTTTTCTGACAGTTCGGAAAGAGATTACGGGAAGACACATAGGATTAGTAAGAGGAGCATCAGGGGCTGAAGGAATATTAGAATCATCCAAAGTAGAGTTAGAGGAGAAACGGGGCCCAGAGAGTTGCTTTGTCTACAGGAGAGACAGCTATAGTACCGTCAGGACGGTAAAGTGAAGGAAAAGTAGAGCGACAGAAGTTGTTAGAGATTCCCTTAGCTAAAGACCAGAAAGACCTGTCAGTGGATGACGAGGAGAGGTTATCGTACTTCCTATGGATAAAGAAAGGTTTTGCCTCACGGATAACTTGCTTGCAGTAATTACGGGCAGTGATAAAAGCTGAATGGGAGGCAGAGGAAGGAGAGTTTTTCCAAGCCCGATATGCCTGATCCCTTGACTGAATGGCTTCAGAACAGGAACGGTTGAACCATGGATTGGATGAGGAGGTCGTCTTGGAGGAAGACGGGATAAATGCTTCCATTCCCACAACAATAACCTCTGATGTGCGTCTGACGGAAACTGAAGCGTCACCACGTAAGAGAAGGAAAGTCAGACGATAATTTTTGTAAATCATTCCAGTCAGCTTTGTTATGGCGCCAAAATGATTTCATCTCTGTCAGGTTCTGCCATCACCTCCAACCACCAGGTTTTCTCTTATTGTTATCACACCCAGCGCTCATCCTAAGCTCTACTATCCCTGGGACAGATCAAGCCGGGATGCTTGGTGTATCCGTAGCTCTACTATCCCTGGGACAGATCAAGCTGGGATACTTGGAGTATCCTGAACCAATCATCGTGCACAGATCAGCCACTTGTGATGGCCGTGTGATGTCTTGCGTAAGACCAGGACGATCGTGTCCTGTTGGTGGCTCAGCACACATGAGTCACCAACTGATCCATGTTTCTTGCCATTGTGTACAAATACACATTTTACATCTATCTATGCTCATGAGAGGTACAACTACAGCTGATACAAGCAAATGAAGCTCATATTCTCATTCAATGGCGTAAATGTACCTAGAATCAGGTTAGAATCTAAGGCACTATCTCCTTTTTTAAAATTTGATCCCTTGTGATATAGGTGCGGAACAGATGCAGGATATTAGTAGTGTAATCACAGTGGTCAAGTATATGGGTAGGGTGAGAGATAATTTGATCTACATTGAGAATGGAAAACGTGAGGGCTTCCATCCTTCCACCCTCCATACGGGAGAAAGTCAACCATTCCCTATGGTGAACGGTGTAATCCCCGAAGTAGAGGATCATGACTTGCGGGTGAGATGTCATAATTACATGGCGGCAGTAGTTTATATAATCAAAGCAAGATATAAAATGTATAGAATTAGGAGAGCAATAGGTGAAACAGAGGACAAGTGTGGTAGTTTGGAGACAGATCTTCAGCCACATAACATCAAATTTTGGAGAATCTAGGTCCTTGAGAGGAACAACAAGAGATATGTTGATGTTATGATAAACACAAACACCACCTTTGTAGCGGATCGTGAGTGTAGGATACAGTTTGGTATGGACAAGTGACAAGTGAGAACATCATTACACAACTGAGTGTCAGAGAGAAGTAAGATATTAGAAGATATACTATACACATGGTGGTCAACACAGGAGAGGTACTACACACATGGTGGTCAATACAGGTGAGGTACTACACACATGGTGGTCAACACAGGAGAGGTACTAAACAAATGGTGGTCAACATGGAAGAGATACTAGAAACATGGTCAACACATGGTGGTCAACACAGGAGAGGTACTACACACATGGTGGTCAATACAGGTGAGGTACTACACACATGGTGGTCAACACAGGAGAGGTACTAAACAAATGGTGGTCAACACGGTAGAGATACTAGAAACATGGTCAACACATGGTGGTCAACAAAGGAGAGGTATTAAACACATGGTGGTCAACACAAGAGAGGTACTAGACACAGGGTGGTCAACACAGGAGAGGTACGAGTCACATGGTGGTCAACACAGGAGAGTTACTACACACATGGTGGTCAATACAGGTGAGGTACTACACACATGGTGGTCAGCACAGGAGAGGTATTAGACACATGGTGGTCAACACGGAAGAGATACTAGACATATATTGGTCAACACAGGAGAGGTACTGGAGACGTGGTGGTCAACACAGGAGAGGTACTAGTGACCAGGAATGTTGGTATACCGAAGAGAGAGAGAGAGAGAGAGAGAGAGAGAGAGAGAGAGAGAGAGAGAGAGAGAGAGAGAGAGAGAGAGAGAGAGAGAGAGAGAGAGAGAGAGAGAGAGAGAGAGAGAGAGAGGAAGGTTTAACAGAGATGGGGAGGTCGTGTGTGGAGCCGGTATTATTACTGCCCTGCTGGAGCTCTCCCTCCCTCTCACTGGCGGGTGATTCATGGATTCTTAGCCCCCCATGATGCCTGGCACTAGGTCGGGATCATAGATTTGGTTGGACTTCATCATGATTATTTGGATATGAATGTGTAGCCAGGAGGAGGCAAAGGAAAGTAGGTGAAGTAAATATATGAAGCTTAAGTAGATGTATGATGCTAGTACATGTATGATGTTTGTAAATGTATGATGCTTGTAGATATATGATGCTAGTAGATGTATGATGCTTGTAGATGTATGATGCTAGTAGATGTATGATGCTTGTAGATTTATGATGCTTGTAGATTTATGATGCTTGTAGATGTATGATGCTTGTAGATTTATGATGCTTGTAGATGTATGATGCTAGTAGATGTATGATGCTTGTAGATGAATGATGCTTGTAGATGTATGATGCTTGTAGATTTATGATGCTTGTAGATATATGATGCTTGTAGACGCATGCTGCTTGTAGATGCATAATGCTTGTAGATGTATGATGCTAGTAGATGTATGATGCTTGTAGATTTATGATGGATGTAGATGTATGATTTCTATAGATTTATGATGCTTGTAGATATATGATGCTTATAGATGCATGATGCTTGTAGATGTATGATGCTTGTAGATGCATGATGCTTGTAGATGTATGATGATTGTAGATGTATGATTCTTGTAGATGTATGATGCTTGAAGATGCATGATGCTTGTAGATGCATGATGCTTTTAGATGTATGATGCATGACGCTTGTAGATGCATGATGATTGTAGATGTACGATGCTTGTAGATGTATGATGCTTGTAGATGCATGGTGCTTGTAGATGCATGATGCCTGTAGGTGCATGATGCTTTCAGATATATGATGCTTGTAGATGCATGATGCTTGTAGATGCATAATGATTGTAGATGTATGATGCTTGTAGATATATGATCTTTATAGATGCATAATGCTTGTTGATGTATGATGCCTGTAGATCATGATGCTTGTAGATGCATGATGCTTGTAGATGTATGATGCTTGTGGATGCATGATGCTTGTAGATTTATGATACTTGTAGATGTATGATGCTTGTAGATTCACGATGCTTTTAGATGCATGATGCTTGTAGATGTATGATGCCTGTAGATGCAGGATGCTTATAGATGCATGTTCCTTGTAGATGCATAATGCTTGTAGATTTATGATAATTGTTGATATATGATGCCTGTAGATGCATGATGCTTGTCGATGTGTGATGCATGTAGATGCATGATGCTTGTAGATGTATGATGCTTGCAGGTGCATGATGCTTGTAGATGCATAATGCTTTTAGATGTATGATTCTTGTAGATGTATGATGCTAGTAGATGTATGATGCTTGTAGATTTATGATGCTTGTAGATGTATGATGCTTGTAGATTTGTGATGCTTGTAGATATATGATGCTTGTAGACGTATGCGGCTTGTAGATGTATAATGCTTGTAGATGTATGATGCTAGTAGATGTATGATGCTTGAAGATTTATGATGAATGTAGATGTATGATTTCTGTAGATTTATGATGCTTGTAGATGCATGATGCTTGTAGATGCATAATGATTGTAGATGTATGATAATTGTAGATGCATGATGCTTGAAGATGCATAATGCTTGTAAATGTATGATGCTTGTAGGTGCATGACGCTTGTAGGTGCATAATGATTGTAGATTCATGATGCTTGTAGATGCATGATGCTTTTAGATATATGATGCTTGTAGATGCATGACGCTTGTTGATCCATAATGATTGTAGATGTATGATGCTTGTAGGTGCACAATGCTTGTAGATATATGATGCTTGTAAGATGGCAGAAGTCTCGATTTGACCAAAGAAAGATTAGATCCACAGTTTTATGACGAAGGATTGAAGATTGTGATGTATGTGATGTGAGAGATGAAGGATTGAAGATTGTGATGTATGTGATGTGAGAGATGAAGGATTGAAGAATGTGATGTATGTGATGTGAGAGATGAAGGACTGAAGATTGTGATGTATGTGATGTGAGAGATGAAGGATTGAAGATTGTGATGTATGTGATGTGAGAGATGAAGGATTGAAGATTGTGATGTATGTGATGTGAGAGATCCATTTTCCTTATGTTTGAGTGTGGAGAAGGATTGGCTGAGCAGCGTGGGTCAAAATAATCATTTCAACAAGTGATAAAATCAAAACTATTTTGGTCAAACTGATGTGTTGAGATATTACCATTGGTCAGTCATGGCTGGAGCTGGTCCCACTACATGTAACACGGGTAAGCTGAGCCGAGTAGGTGGTGGTCTGTGAGTCACGTGCAAAATGCATTGAAATGAAGGTTATGGGAAAAACTCATTCACATGTTGTAACAACACAGTGAGACGTCACTAGAGAAACTCACACACAACGCTTGGTTATTGGCTACACCTCACATACATACATCTACAACGTGCAGGATACAACATCACTTCATGGTTGTAGTAACACTAATTACAACCTGCAACAACATTCCAATATACATCACGCTTTACTGTGTTATCTGGCAGGACACACTCACTAGTTGTTGGATACCTCACAATACCCAGGACACACTCAGTAGTTGTTGGACACCTCACAATACCCAGGACACACTCACTAGTTGTTGGACACCTCACAATACCCAGGACACACTCAGTAGTTGTTAAACACCTCACAATACCCAGGACACACTCACTAGTTGTTGGACACCTCACAATACCCAGGACACACTCACTAGTTGTTGGACACCTCACAATACCCAGGACACACTCACTAGTTGTTGGACACCTCACAATACCCAGGACACACTCAGTAGTTGCTGGCCTCCTCATTTGCCGCCTGGACACAGCATTACCATCAGCCATGATAGGTATAACGCTACATCAGCAACAGACGTAGTGACCTCAACATGACATGATGGTCATGAAGAAAGAGATGGTCAATAATAACATTGGACTTCCCTCGTCACTACAGCAACATATGCTTTAGGAACCGTGTGTGAATCTCGCTTCTCGTATGTTTACTAATAAATGATTTACACTATGAACAACTGATAATTACCTTGAACATTATCACACACACACACACACACACACACACACACACACACACACACACACACACACACACACACACACACACACACACACACACACACACAAACACACAGAGTACAAATCGATGATTGCAATGATTACATACACACGAAACTTTAGGATCGACCAAGTGGGGGAACATCTGATAATTACCTTCAACATTATCACACACACACACACACACACACACACACACACACACACACACACACACACACACACACACACACACACACACGCAAACACACACACACACAAACACACAGAGTACAAATCGATGATTGCAATGATTACATACACACGAAACTTTAGGATCGACCAAGTGGGGGAAACATCTGATAATTACCTTCAACATTATCACACACACACACACACACACACACACACACACACACACACACACACACACACACAGTACAAATCGATGGTAGCAATGATTACATACACACGAAACTTTAGGATCGACCAAGTGGGGGAACATCTGATAATTACCTTCAACATTATCACACACACACACACACACACACACACACACACACACACACACACACACACACACACACACACACACGCAAACACACACACACACAAACACACAGAGTACAAATCGATGATTGCAATGATTACATACACACGAAACTTTAGGATCGACCAAGTGGGGGAAACATCTGATAATTACCTTCAACATTATCACACACACACACACACACACACACACACACACACACACACACACACACACACATACACAAACACACACACACACACACACAAACACACACACACACAAACACACAGAGTACAAATCGATGATTGCAATGATTACATACACACGAAACTTTAGGATCGACCAAGTGGGGGTAACATCTGATAATTACCTTCAACATTATCACACACACACACACACACACACACACACACACACACACACACACACACACACACACACATACACACACACAAACACACAGTACAAATCGATGATTGCAATGATTACATACACACGAAACTTTAGGATCGACCAAGTGGGGGAAGAAACATCTACACGACCAACACAAACAACAAACTGGGAAGGACCCACACAGACAACATACCAACAACAACAACAACAACAACAACAACCACCTAACCTGTCCGACCTTACCCCCCCTTAACCCTGGGACCTCCCGTAACTGCCAGTATACAATGTATCCCAGACGGAAATCCTCCCCTCCTGTATCCCCAAACAAACAAGTAGTGTAAAGCGTTCTGTTTACCTCGGGATGATGACAATGCTGCTTCCCAAACTGGCCAGTTTACCTCGGGATGCTGACAATATTGCTTCCCAGACTGGCTGGTATACCTCGGAATGCTGACCAGTTTACCTCTGAAAGCTGGCTCTGCTACACCACAGATTGGCCAGTTTACCTCGGAATGCTGGCACTGCTACATGCAGACTGGCCAGTTTACCTCGGGATGCTGGCACTGCTACACCACAGACTGGCCAGTTTACCTCGGGATGCTGGCACTGCTACACCACAGACTGGCCAGTTTACCTCGGGATGCTGGCACTGCTACATGCAGACTGGCCAGTTTACCTCGGGATGCTGGCACTGCTACACCACAGACTGGCCAGTTTACCTCGGGATGCTGGCACTGCTACACCACAGACTGGCCAGTTTACCTCGGGATGCTGGCACTGCCACCACAGATTGGCCAGTTTACCTTGGGATGCTGGCACTGCTACACCACAGACTGGCCAGTTTACCTCGGGATGCTGGCACTGCCACCACAGACTGGCCAGTTTACCTCGGGATGCTGGCACTGCCACCACAGACTGGCCAGTTTACCTCGGGATGCTGGCACTGCCACCACAGACTGGCCAGTTTACCTCGGGATGTACTGGCCACTGCCACCACAGACTGGCCAGTTTACCTCGGTATGCTGGCACTGCTACACCACAGACTGGCCAGTTTACCTCGGGATGCTGGCACTGCCACCACAGACTGGCCAGTTTACCTCGGGATGTATTGGCCACTGCCACCACAGACTGGCCAGTTTACCTCGGGATGCTGGCACTGCTACACCACAGACTGGCCACTTTACCTTGGGATGCTGGCACTGCTACACCACAGACTGCCCAGTTTTACCTCGGGATGCTGGCACTGCTACACCGCAGACTGGCCAGTTTACCTGGGGATGCTGGCACTGCTACACCGTAGAGTGGCCACTTTACCTCGGGATGCTGGCACTGCTACACCCCAGACAGGCCAGTTTACCTCTGAATGCTGGCACTGCTACACCACAGACTGGCCAGTTTTACCTCGGGATGCTGGCACTGCTACACCACAGACTGGCCAGTTTACCTCGGGATGCTGGCACTGCTACGCTACAGACTGGCCAGTTTACCTCGGGATGCTGGCACTGCTACACCACAGACTGGCCAGTTTACCTCGGGATGCTGGCACTGCTACACCACAGACTGGCCAGTTTACCTCGGGATGCTGGTACTGCTACGCCACAGACTGGCCAGTTTACCTCGGTATGCTGGCACTGCTACACCACAGACTGGCCAGTTTACCTCGGGATGCTGACACTGCTACACCACAGACTGGCCAGTTTACCTTGGGATGGTGGCACTGCTACACCACAGACTGGCCAGTTTACCTCGGGTTGCTGGCACTGCTACGCCACAGACTGGCCAGTTTACCTCGGGATGCTGGCACTGCTACACCACAGACTGGCCAGTTTTACCTCGGGATGCTGGCACTGCTACGCCACAGACTGGCCAGTTTACCTCGGGATGCTGGCACTGCTACGCCACAGACTGGCCAGTTTACCTCGGGATGCTGGCACTGCTACGCCACAGACTGGCCAGTTTACCTCGGTATGCTGGCACTGCTACACCACAGACTGGCCAGTTTACCTCGGGATGCTGACACTGCTACACCACAGACTGGCCAGTTTACCTTGGGATGGTGGCACTGCTACACCACAGACTGGCCAGTTTACCTCGGGATGCTGGCACTGCTACACCACAGACTGGCCAGTTTTACCTCGGGATGCTGGCACTGCTACGCCACAGACTGGCCAGTTTACCTCGGGATGCTGGCACTGCTACGCCACAGACTGGCCAGTTTACCTCGGGATGCTGGCACTGCTACGCCACAGACTGGCCAGTTTACCTCGGTATGCTGACACTGCTACACCACAGACTGGCCAGTTTACCTTGGGATGCTGGCACTGCTACACCACGTGAATAGCATGAAGGAAACGTAATTTGGCCTCTAAGTTTAATACATTTTGTTGCCTTCAAATGTTTCTAGTGTAATGTGGAGCATGATACATGAGGCAACTCCTGTTATCGGAGAGTTGGGTTGGAATCTCTCAAGCTGGAGATAAAAAAAAAATATGTTTTAGTAAGTTCTGCTTCATGGTTCGGAGGTAGCACATACCAGGCTTGGGGTTCGAACCTCACCTCAGTCATGACTGCAGCCTGTCAGTACCTGGTGTTCGTTCTTTGGTAGCTCATACTTCCTCATGGTATCTATATCATGGTACCTCATGGTATCTATATCATGGTACCTCATGGTATCTATATCATGGTATCTCATGGTATCTATATCATGGTATCTCATGGTATCTATATCATGATACCTCATGGTATCTATATCATGGTACCTCATGGTATCTATATCATGGTACCTCATGGTATCTATATCATGGTACCTCATGGTATCTACATCAAGGTACCTCATGGTATCTATATCATGGTACCTTATGGTATTCATATCATGATAGATCATTTTATTTATATCATAGTACCTCAAGGCATCTATATCATGGTAACTCATGGTGTCTATATCATGGTACCTCATGGTATCTATATAATGGTACCTCATGGTATCTATATAAAGGAAGATATTCGTGTTTATATCACGGTAGCTCAAGATATCTATATCATGATATATCAATATATCTTTATCATGGTACCTCATGATGTTCATATCATGGTAGCTCATGGTTTTCATGTCATGTTAGTTCATTGTATTCATGTCATGGTAGCTCATGGTATTCATATCATGGCAGCTCATGGTGTTCATATCATGGTAGCTCATGGTGTTCATATCATGGTAGCTAATGGTGTTCATAACATGGTAGCTCATGGTGCTCATATCATGGTAGCTCATGGTGTTCATTTCATGTTAGTTAATGGTGTTCACATCATGGTAGCTCATGGTGTTCATATCATGGCAGCTTATGATGTTCATATTATGGTAGCTTATGATGTTCATATCATGGTAGCTCATGGCAGCTTATGATGTTCATATCATGGCAGCTCATGGTGTTCATATCATGGTAACTCATGGTGCTCATATCATGGTAGCTCATGGTGTTCATGTTAGTTCATGTTATTCATATCATGGTAGCTCATGGAATTCATATCATGGCAGCTCATGATATTCGTATCATGGTAGCTCATGGTGTTCATATCATTGTATCTCATGGTCGAGGGAAGTGTTTGGTCTGGTCACTTGACTGCTCGAGGGAAGTGTGTGGGCTGGTCACTCGAGAACTGGTCGAAGTAAGTGTTTGGGCTGGTCACTTGAGGACTGGTCTGGGGAAGTTTGTGGGGGGTCACTTAAGGACTGGTCGAGGCAAGTGTGTGGGCTGGTCACTTCAGGACTGGTCGGGTGAAGTTTATTTGATGGTCACTTAAGGATTGGTCGTGGGGAATGTGTTGGCTTGTCACTTCAGGACTAGTCAAGTGTGTGGCTGGTCACTTGAGATCTGCTTGAGGGAAGTGTTTGGGCCTTTCACCTAAGGAGTGGTCGAGGTAGGTGTTTGGGCTGGTCACTTGAGGACTCGCCTAGGGAAGTTTGTGGGCTGGTTACTTGAAGACTGGTCGAAGGAAGTGTGTGGGTTGGTAATTTGAGGACTGGTCGAGGGAAGTTTGTGGGATGGTCACTTGAGGACTGTTCGAGGGAAGTGTTTGGACTGAACAATTGAGGACTGGTGGAGAGAAATGTGTGGGCTGGTCACTTGAGACTGGTCGACTGAAGTGTGTGGGATGGTCCCTTGAGGACTGGACGAGAGAAGTGTGTGGGCTGGTCACTTGAGGACTGGTCGAGGGAAGTGTGTGGGCTGGTCACTTGAGGACTGGTCGAGGGAAGTGTATAGGTTGGTAATTTGAGGACTGGTCGAGAGAAGTATGGAAGCTGGTCACTTGAAAACTGGTCGAAGGAAGTGTGTAGGCTGGTCACTTATGGACTGGTCGGATGAAGTGTGTGGCTGGTGACTTAAGGACTGGTCTAGGGAAATGTGTGGGGTGGTTACTTGAGGACTGGTCGAGAGATGTGTGTGGGCTGGTCACATGAGGAGTGGTCGAGTCAAGTGTTTGGGTTGGCATGGAAGTACAGAAGTATGGAAGCTAGTCACTTGAGAACTGGTCGAGGGAAGTGTGTAGGGTGGCCACTTAAGGACTGGTCAGATGAAGTGTGTGGCTGGTGACTTAAGGACTCGTCTATGGAAATGTGTGGGGTGGTTACTTGAGAACTGGTAGAGGGAAGTGTGTGGGCTGGTCACTTCAGAACTGATCGGGTGAAGTGTGTGGGATGTTCACATAAAGACTGGTCGATGGAAGTATTTGGGCTGGTCACTTGATGACTGGTTGAACCAAGTGTGTGGGCTAGTCACTTGAGGACTGCTCGAGGGAAGTGTGTGGTTTGGTCAGTTGAGGACTGGTCAAATTAAGTGTGTGGGCTGGTCACTTGAGGACTGGCCGGGTGAAGTATGTTGGAGGGTCACTTAAGGACTGGTCGAGGGAAGTGTATGGACTGGTCAATTGAGGAGTGGCCGAGGGAAGTGTGTTTGCAAATCACTTAAGGACTGGACGAGGGAAGTGTGTGGGCTGGTCACTTAAGGACTAGTCGAGGGAAGTGTCTGGGTTTGAAATTTGAGGATTGGTCGACAGATGTGCGTGGGCTGTTCACTTGGGGACTGATCATGGGAAGTCTTTGGGTTTGTCACTTGATGACTGGTAGAGGGAAGAGTGTGGGCTGGTCTCTTGAGGACTGGTGGAGGGAAGTGTGTGGGCTGGTCACTTGAAGACTGGTCGGCTGAAGTGTGTGGGATGGTCCCTTAAGGACTGGACGAGTGAAGTATGTGGGCTGGTCACTTGAGGATTAGCCGAGGGAAGTGTGTGGGCTGGTCACTTGATGACTGGTCGAGAGAAGTGTTTTGGCTAGTCACTCAAGGTCTGGTCGAGGTAAGTGTCTTGGGCAGTAACTTGAAGACTGGTAGAGTGAAGTGTGTGGGTTGGTCACTTGAGGACTCATCGAGGGAAGTGTGTAGGTTGGTAATTTGAAGACTGGTCGAGGGAAGTATGTGAGCTGATCACTTGAGAACTGGTCGAAGGAAGTGTGTATGCTGGTCACTTAGAACTTGTCGAAGGAAGTGTGTAGGCTAGTCACTTTAGGGCTGGTCGGGTGAAGTGTTTGTGGTGGTCACTTAAGGAAAGGACGAGGGAAGTGTGTGGGCAGGGTACTTGAGGACTGGTCGAGGGAAGTGTGTGGGTTGGTAATTTAAGGACTGGTTTAGGGAAGTGTGTGGGCTGGTCACTTGAGGACTGGTCGAGAGAAGTGTGTGGGCTGGTCACTCGAGGGTTGGTCGAGGGAAGTGTGTGGGTTGGTAATTTGAGGACTGGTCGAGGGAAGTGTGTGGGCTGGTCACTTGAGGAATGGTCGGGTGATGTGTGTGGGATGCTCACTTATGAACTGGTCGAGGGAAGTGTGTGGGCTGGTCACTTAAGGATTGGTCGAGGGAGGTGTATGAGCTGTTCAATTGAGGACTGATCGAGGGAAGTGTTTTGGCTGGTCACTTGAGTTCTTGTCGAGGGAAGTGCTTTGGGTGGCCACTTGGACTCGTCGGGTGATGTGTTTGGCCTGGTCACTTAAGGACTGGTCCTGGGAAGTGTGTGGGGTGGTCATTTGAGGACTGGTCGAGGGAAGTGTGTGGGCTGGTCACCTAAGGACTGGTCGGGTGAAGAATGCGGGTTCGTCACTTGAGGACTGGTCGAGGTAGGTGTGTGGGCTGGTCACTTATGACTGGTCGAGGGAAGTGTGTGGGCTGGTCACTTATGACTGGGCGAGGGAGGTGTGAGGGCTGGTCACATAGGACTGGTTAAGGGAAGTGGTTGGGCTGGTCACTTATGCCTGGTCGAGGGAACCGTGTGTGCTGGTCACTTAGGATTGGTCGAGGGAAGTGTGTGGGCTGGTCACCGAAGGCTGGTCGGGTGTTGTGTTTGGGGTGGTCACTTGAGGAGTGGTTGAGGGAAGTGTGTGAAATGGTAACTTAAGGATTGGTCGAGGGAATTGTGTGGTCTGGTTACTTAGGACTGGTCGAGTGAAGTGGTTGGGCTGGTCACTAAGGGATGGTCGAGGGAAGTGTGTAGGCTGGTCACCTAGGACTGGTCGAGGGAAGTGTATGCGTTAGTTACTTAGGACTGGTCGAAGGAGGTGTCAGGGCTGGTCACCGACGACTGGTCGAGGAAAGTGTGTGGGGTCAGAGGATGGCTCTCACACTTATATCATGGTGTGAGGACGACCCCAATACCTACATCATGGTCAGTGGATGACCTCACCACCTACATCATGGTCAGAGAATGACCCCACCACCTACATCATGGTCAGAAGATGACCCAACGAACTAAACAATAGTCAGATGATGACCTCACCACCCACATCATGGTGAGAGGATGACCCCCACCACTTACATCATGGTCAGACGACGACCCCAACACCTTCATCATGGTCAGAGGATGACCCCGCCACCTTATCCTCTGACCATGATGTAAGTGGTGGGGTCATCCTCTGACCATGATGTTGGTAGAGGAGTCATCCTCTGACCATGATATAGGGGGTGGGTTACCCTCTGACCATGTTATAGGTGGTAGGGTCATCCTCTGACCATGATGGAGGTGGTAGGGTCATCATCTGCCCATAATGTAGGTGATGGGGTCCTCCTCTGACCATGATATAGGTGGTGAAGTCATCCTCTAACCATGAAGTAGGGTGTCGGGTCATCCTCTGAACATGATATAGGTGGTGGGGACATCCTCTGACCATTTTGTAGGTAGTGGGGTCATCCTCTGACCATGACATAGGTGGTGGGTTACCCTCTGACCATGATATAGGTGGCAGGGTCATCGTCTGACCATGATGTAGGTGTTGAGGTCATCCTCTGTCCATGTGTAGGTTGTGGGGTCGTTCTCTGATCATGATGTAGGTGGTGGGGTCCTCCTCTGACCATGATGTAGGAGGTGAGGTCATCCTCTAACAATGATGTAGATGGTGGGTTACACTCTGACCATGTTATAGGTGGTAGGGTCATCCTCTGACCATGATGTAGGTGATGGGGTCATCCTCTGACCATGATGTAGGAGGTGGGGTCATCATCTGACCATGATGTAGTAGGTGTGGTCATCATCTGACCATGATGTAATTGTTGGGGTCGTCCTCTGACCATGACGTAGGGCTTTGGGTCGTCCTCTGGCCATGATGTAGGTGATGAGGTCGTCCCCTGACCATGATGTAGATGTTGGGGTCCTCTCCTTCCCATGATGTATGTGATGGGGTCCTCTTGTGACCATGGTATAGATGGTGGGGTTATCTTCAGACCATGATGTAGGTGGTGGGGTCATCTTTTGACCATGATATTGGTGGTAGGGTCATCCTCTGACCATGATGTAGGTGGTGATGTCATCCACTGACCATGATGTAGGTAGTGAGGTCATACTCTGACCATGATGTAGGAGGTGGGGTCATCATCTGTCCATGATGTAATTGTTGGGGTCGTCCTCTGGCCATGACGTAGGTCCTGGGGTCGTTTTCTGGCCATGATGTAGGTGGTGGGGCCATCCTCTAACCATGATATTGGTGGTAGGGTTATCTGCTGACTAGGATGATGGTGGTGGGGTCATCTGCTGACCATTATGTAGGTGGTTGGGTCATCCTTTGACTATGATGTATGTGATGGGGTCACCGTCTGTACATGTGTAGGTTGTTGGGTAATCCTCTGACCATGATGTAGGTGGTGGGGTCGTCCTCTGACCTGGATGTAGGTGGTGGGGTCATCCTCTGACCATGATGAAGGTGTTGGGGTCGTCGTCTGACCATGATGTAAGTGGTGGGGTCATCCTCTCACCATGATGTGGGTGGTGAGGTCATCATCTGACTATTGTTTAGTTCGTTGGGTCATCTTCTGACCATGTTATAGGTGGTTGGGTCCTCCTCTGACCATGATGTAGGTGGTGGGGTCATTCTCTGACCATGATGTTGGTGTTGAGGTCATCCACTGACCATGATGTAGGTGTTGGGGTCGTCCTCAGACCATGATGTAAGTGTGAGAGTCATCCTCTGACCATGGGATAGGTAGTGAAGACATCCTCTGACCCTGATATAGGTGGTTGGGTCGTCGTCTGACCATGATGTAGGTGGTGGGGCCGTCGTCTGACAACGATGTAAGTGTGAGAGTCATCCTCTGACCATGAGATAGGTAGTGAAGACATCCTCTGACCATGATGTAGGTGGTTGGGTCATCCTCTGACCATGATGTAGGGGGTGGGGTCAACCTCTGACCATGAGGAAGGTGTTGGGGTCGTCGTCTGACCATGATATAAGTGGTGGGGGTCATCCTCTCACCATGATGTGGTTGGTGAGGTCATCATCTGCCTATGATTTAGTTGGTTGTGTCATCTTCTGACCATGACATAGGTGGTTGGGTCATCCTCTGACCATGATGTAGGTGTTGGGGTCATCCTCTGACCATGATGTAGGTGGTGGGTCATCCTCTGACAATGATGTAGGTGGTGGGGTCATCCTCCGACCATGATGTAGGTGGTGAGTCATCCTCTGACAATGATACAGGTGGTGGCTTACCCTCTGACCATGTTATAGGTGGTAGGGTCATCCTCTGACCATGATGTAGGTGATGGGGTTATCCTCTGTCCATGTGTAGGTTGTGGGATCGTTCTATGACCATGATGGAGGTGATGGGGTCATCATCTGCCCATTATGTAGGTGATGGGGTCATCATCTGACCATGATGTTGTAGGTGTGCTCATCATCTGACTATGATGTAATTGTTGGGGTCGTCCTCTGGCCATGACGTAGGTCTTGGGGTCGTCCTCTGGCCATGATGTAGGTGGTGTGGTCATTCTCTGACCATGATATAGGTGGTGAGGTCATATTCTTACCATGATGTAGGTGGTGGGGTCATAGTCTGACCATGATGTAGGTGTTGGGTCGTCCTCAGACCATAATATAAGTGATGGGAGTCATCCTCTGACCATGAGGTAGGTGGTGAAGACTTCCTCTGACCATGATGTAGGTGGTGGGGTCAATCTCTGTTCATGATGTAGGTGGTGGGGTCAATCTCTGTTCATGATGTAGGTGGTGGGGCAATCTTCTGACAATGATGTAGGGGTGTTGTAAACTTCTGAGTATGATGTAGGTGGTGAGGTCGTCCCCTGCCCATGATGTAGGTGGAGGGTTCGTCTCTTGGCCATGATGTAATTGTTGGAATCGTCCTCTGGCCATGACGTAAGGCTTGGGGTCGTCCTCTGGCCATGACGTAATGCTTGGGGTCGTCCTCTGGCCATGATGTAGGTGATGAGGTCGTCCCCTGACCATGATGTAGATGTTGGGGTCGTCTCCTTCCCATGATGTATGTGATGGGGTCCTCTTGTAACCATGATATAGGTGGTGGGGTCATCTTCTGATCATGATTTAGGTGGTGGGGTCATCCTCTGACCATAATGTAGGTGGTTGGGTCATCCTCTGACTATGATGTATGTGATGGGGTCATCGTCTGTCCAAGTGTAGGTTGTTGGGTCGTCCTCTGTCCATGATGTAGGTGGTGGGGTCATTCTCTGACCATGATATATGTGGTGGGTTCATCCTATGACCATGATGTAGGTGGTGGGGTCATCCTCTGACCATGATGTAGGTGGTGGGGTCATTCTCTGACCATGATGTATATGGTGAGGTCATCCACTGACCATGATGTATATGGTGAGGTCATCCATTGACCACGATGTAGGTGGTGAGGTCATACTCTGACCTTGATGTAGGCGGTGAGGTCTTCCTCTGACCATGATGTAGGTGTGGGAGTCATCCTCTGACAATGAGGTAGGTGGTGAACACATCCTCTGACCATGATATAGGTGGTGGGGTCGTCCTCTGACCATGATATAGGTGGTGGGGTCAATTGCTGTTCATGAAATAGGTGGTGGGGTCATCCTCTGACCATGATATAGGTGGTGAGGTCAACTTCTGACCATGATGAAGGTGTTGGGGTCGTTGTCTAACCAAGATGTAAGTGGTGGGGGTCATCCTCTCACCGTGATGTAGGTGGCGAGGTCATCATCTGTCTATGATATAGTTGGATCTGTCATATTCTGACCATGATATAGATGGTTGGCTCATCCCCTGATCATGATGTAGTTGGTGGGGTTATTCTCTGACCATGATGTATATGGTGAGGTCATCCACTGACCATGATGTAGGTGGTGAGGTCATACTCTGACCATGATGAAGGAGTTGGGCTCATCTTCTGACCATGATATAGGTGGTGGCGGTCATCTTCTGACCATGATATTGGTGGTTGGGTCATCCCCTGACCATGATGTAGGTGGTGGGGTCAATCTCTGTTCATGATATAGGTGGTGGGCCATCCTCTGACCATGTTGTAGGGGGTGTTGTCATCATCTGACTATGATATAGGTGGTGAGGTCATCCCCTGACCATGATGTAGGTGGTGAGGTCTTACTCTGACTATGTAGTAGGTGGTGAGGTCATCTTTTGACCATGATGTGGGTGTTGGGGTCGTCCTCTGACCGTGATGTAAGTGGTGGGGTTCATTCTCTGACCATGATGTAGGTGGTGAGGTTATCCTCTGACCATGATATTTGTGGTTGGGTCATCTTCTGACAATGATGTAGGTGGTTGGGTCATCCTCTGACCATGATATAGGTGATGGGGTCATACTCTGACCATGATATAGGTGGTGCGGTCGTCATCTGACCATGATGTAGGAGGTGGGGTCATCCTCTGACCGTGATGTAAGTCGTGAGGTCATCTTCTGACTATGATATAGATGTTGGGGGTCTTCCTCTGACCATGATTTAATTAGTTGGTGGGGACATCCTGTGACCATGATGTAGTTGGTGGGGTCATCCTCTGACCATGATATAGGAAGTGAGGTCATCCTCTGACCATGAAATAGGTGGTGAGGTCATCCCCTGACCATGATGTAGGTGGTGAGGTCTTACTCTGACCATGTTGTTGGTGGTGAGGTCATCTTTTGACCATGATGTAGGTGTTGGGGTCGTCCTCTGACCGTGATGTATGTGGTAGGGGTCATTCTCTGACCATGATGTAGGTGGTGAGGTTATCCTCCGACCATGATATTGGTGGTTGGGTCATCTTCTGACAATGATGTAGGTGGTTGGGTCAATCTCTGACCATGATATAGGTGATGGGGGTCATATTCTGACCATGATGTAGGGGATGGAGTCATACTCTGACCATGATATAGGTGGTGCGGTCAACATCTGACCATGATGTGGGTGGTTGGGTCATCTTTTGACCATGATGTAAGTCGTGAGGTCATCCTCTGACTATGATATAGATGTTGGGGTCTTCCTCTGACCATGATTTAATTACTTGGTGGGGACATCCTGTAACCATGATGTAGTTGGTGGGATTATCCTCTGACCATGATATAGGAGGTGAGGTCATCGTCTGACCATGATGTAGGTGGTGAGGTCATGATATGACCATGATGTAGGTGGTGAGGTCATTCTCTGACTATGATGTAGGTGTTGGGGTTGTCCTCTGACCATGATGTAAGTGGTGGGGGTCATCCTCTGACCATGTTGTAGGTGGTGGCTTCATCTTCTGACCATGATGTAGGTGGTTGGGTCATCCTCTGACCATGATATAGGGGGTGGGCCATCCTCTATCCATGTGTATGTTGTGGAGTCGTAGGTGGTGGGGTCGTACTCTCGCCACGACGTTGGTGGTGTGGTCGTCCTTTGGCCATGATATAGGTGGTGAGATCGCTCCCTGACCTTGATGTAAGGGGTGGGGTCGCCTCATGGACATGATGTAGATGGTCGTGTCGTCCCCTGGCCATGATGTAGGTGGTTGGGTCGTCCCTTGGCCGTGATGTAGATGTTGGGGTCGTCTCCTTTCCATGAAGTAGGTGATGGGGTCGTCTCCTAGCCACTGATGTAGGTGGTGGGGTCATCCTCTGATCATGATGTAGGTGGTGGGGTCATCCTCTGACCATGATGTAGGTGGTGAGGTAATCCTCTTACCATGATGTAGATGGTGAGGCCCTCCCCTGACCATGATGTAGGTGGTGGGGTCGTCTCTAAGCCATGATGTAGATGGTCGGTTCAGACTCTGGCCATGATGTAGGTGGTGTGGCCGTTTCTTGGCAATGATGTAAATTGTGGGTTCGTCTCTTATCCATGATGTAGTGATGAGGTCGTCTCCTAGCCGTTATGTAGGTGGTGAGGTCATCCTCTGAACATGATGTAGCTGTTGGGATCGTCCTCTGACCATGATTTAAGTGGCGGGGGTTATTGTCTGACCATGATGCAGGTGGTGGAGTCATCCTCTAACCATGATGTAGGTGGTTGGATCATCGTCTGACCTTGCGGTAAGTGGTGAGGTCATCCCCTGACCATTATGTAGTTGGTGGAGTCATCCTCTGACCATGATGTACGTGGTGGGGTCATCCTATGACCATGATATAGGGGGTGGGGTCATCCTCTGGTCATGATGTAGGTGATAGGTTCATTCTTTGACCATGATTTAGGTGGTGGGGTCATCCTCTCACCATGATGTAGGTCGTGGGATCATCCTCTGACCATGATGTAGGTGATGGGGTCATCCTCTGTCCATGTGTAGGTTGTTTGGTCGTCCTCTGACCATGATTGAGGTGGTGGGGTCATCGTCTGACCATGATGTAGGAGGTGGGGTCATCCTCTGATCATGATGTAGTTTATGGGGTCATCTTCTGACCATGATGTAAAGGGTGGGGTCGTTTCTGGCCCTGACGTAGGTGGTGGGGTCGTCCTCTGGCCATGATGTAGGTGGGGAGGGTGTCCCTTGACCACGATGTAGGTGGTGAGATCCTCTCTTGGCCATGATGTAGATAGTCGGGTCGTCCCTTGGCCATAATGTAGGTGGTGGGGTCGTCTCTTGGCCATGATGTAGATGGTGTGGTAGTCTCCCAGCCATGATGTAGATGATGGGGTCGTCTCCTAGCCATGATGTAGGTGGTTGGGTCATCCTCTGACCATGATGTAGATGATGGGGTTATCCTCTGACTATGATGTTGGTGGTGAGGTCATCCTCCGACCATGATGTAATTGGTGGGGTCATCATCTGACCATGATATAGGTGGTGGGGTTATCATCTGACCATGATGTAGGAGGTGGGTTCTTCCCCTAACCATGATGTAAGTGGTTGGGTCATCCTATGAACATGATGTATGGCGTGAGGTCATCCTATGACTATGATATAGGTGGTGGGGTCGTCCTCTGGCCATGATATTTGTGGTGGGAGTCGTCGTCTGGCCATGATGTAGGTGGTGAGGTTCGTCCCCTGACCATGATGTAGGTGGTTAGGTCATCCTCAGACCATGATGTAAGTGGTTGGGTCATCCTCAGACCATGATGTAGGTGGTGGGGTCATCCTCTGACCATGATGTAGGTGGTGGGGTCATCCTCTGACCATGATGTAGGTAGTGGGATCATCCTCTGATCATGATGTAGGTGGTTGGGTCATCCTCAGACCATGATGTAGGTAGTGGGGTCATCCTCTGACCATGATGTAGGTGGTGGGTCATCCTCTGACCATGATGTAGGTGGTGGGGTCGTCCTCTGGCCATGATATTTGTGGTGGGAGTCGTCTTCTGGCCGTGATGTAGGTGATGAGGTTCGTCCCCTGACCATGATGTAGGTGGTGGGGTCATCCTCTGACCATGATGTAGGTGGTGGGGTCATCCTCTTGCCAAGATTAGGTGGTGGGGTTGTCCTCTGGCCATGATGTAAGTTGTGGGATCGTCCTCTGGCCATGATGTAGGTGGGGGTCTTTCCCTGACCATGATGTAGGTGGTGGCGTCGTCCCCTAGCCATGATGTAGATGGTAGGGTCGTCCTCTGTCCATGATGTAGGTGGTGGGGTAGTCCTCTGACAATAATGTAGGTGGTGAGGTCGTCCCCTAACCACGATGTAAGTGATGGGTCACCATCTAGCCATGATGTAGATTGTGGGGTCGTCCCCTGGCCATGATGTAGGTGGTGGGGTCGTCCTCTGGCCATAGTGTAGGTGGTGAGGTCGTCCCCTAGCCACGATGTAGGTGATGGGGTCGCCACCTAGCCATGATGTAAATGGTGGGGTCGTCCCCTTGTCATGATGTTGGTGGTGGGGTCGTATCCTAGCCATGATGTAGATGGTGGGGTCGTATCCTAGCCATGATGTAGAAGGTGGCGTCGTCCCCTGTCCATGATGTAGGTGGTGGGGTCGTCTCCTGTACATGATATAGGTGTAGGCGGTCGTCTCCTGATCATGGTGTAGGTGGTGAGGTCGTCCGCTGGCAATATATGAGGCGAGCTACTCATAACCTGTGAAGAGCGAAGCTTATGCCCGAGCCATGGATAGTGGACTTACAAACCGCCTGTTGTTGACCGTGAAAAGTAAAGGTTGTAAGCCGGCCAGATACAACATCTTGCTTTAGTTTGAGGCCCACAAGCCAGCGAAGATGCGCTGTGTAAGTCAACTTGTGATGTATGAGGGATTTGGTGATTGACGTCTGCTCTTATATAATGCTGCTTCGGTTATGACCTAAAACACTTGGTCTCCTCACTCTAATTAATAACTGTTTTTAACAGAAGGATCACACAAGTCCTGCCCTCACTCTGACACAAATGTGAAGTGTCGACTTACTAAATGGGAAAGAAAGATACACTGTATCATACACTGTATCATACACTACATCATACACTGCGTCATACACTGCATCATACGCTGCATCATACACTGCATCATGCACTACAACACACACTGTATCATATACTGCATCATACACTGCATCATACACTGCATCATACACTGTATCATACACTGCATTATACACTGTATCATACACTGTATCATACACTGCATCATACACTGTATCATACACTGCATCATGCACTGCATCTTAATCAACATCACACACTGCATCATATTCTTTATCATACTCTGCATCATACACTGCTTCATACACTCTATCATTCACTGCATTATACACTATCATACACTGTATCATATACTGCTACATACACTGCATCGCACACTACATCATACACTGCATCATATTCTTTATCATACGTTGCATCATACACTGCTTCATACACTCTATCATACACTGCTTCATACACTCTATCATACACTACTTCATACACTGTCATACACTGCGTCACACACTGCATCATAAACTGTATCATACATTGCATCACATACTGTATCATACACTGTATCATACACTGTATCATATACTGCCACAAACTGCATCGTACACTACATCATACACTGCATCTTAATCAGCATCATACACTGCATCATACACTGCATCGTACACTGTATCATACACGGCATCATAACTTGTATCATACACTGTATCATTTACTGCTACATACAATGCATCGTACGCTACATCACACTGCATTTTAATCGATGTCACACACAGTATCATATACTTTATCATACACTGCATCATACATTGCCTCATACACTGCATCATACAGTGTATCATAGCTGTATCAAACACTGCATCATACACTGCATTGAACACTATATCATACAGTGCATCTTAATCGGCACCATACACTGCATCATACACTGTATCATAGAGTGCATCATACACTGTATCATACACTGTATCATATACTGCTACATACACCGCATCGTACACTACATCGTACACTGCATCTTTATCAGTATCATACACTGCATCATACACTGCATCATAAACTGAATTATACACTGCATCATACACAGTATCATACACTGTTTCATTCTGTATCATAAACTGCTACAAACACTGCATCGTACACAACATCATACACTGCCTCTTAATCAGCATCATACACTGCATCATACACTGTACTATACACGGCATCATACACTGTATCATACACTGTATCATATACTGCTCCATACAATTCACCGTACGCTACATCACACACTGCAACATATTCTTTATCATGCACTGCATCATACACACTATCATAACTGTATCATACACTGCATCATACTCTGCATCATACACTGCATCGTGCACTACATCATACACAGCATCTTAATCAGCATCATACGCTGCATCATATATTGCATCATACACTGCATCACACGCAGCATAATAAACTGAATCATAAAGGGCATCATATACCGCATCATACACTCCATCCTTCATTGCATCATACATTGCATCATACATTGCATCATACACTGCATCATACACTGGAGCATATAATGCATCACCCACTGCATCATATACTGCATCATACACCGCATCATATACTGGATCATACACTGCATCATACACAGCATCATTTACTGGATCATGCACTGCATCATATACTGTATCATGCATTGCATCATACACTGCATTACATACCGCATCATACACTGCACCATATACTGCATCACACACCTTATCATTTACTGCATCATACACTGCATCATATACTGCATCATGTGCCGCATCATACACTGCATCATACACTGTATCTTACAATGCATCATATATTGCGTCATATACTGCGGCATACACTGTATCATACACTGCATCATAAACTGTATTATACACTGCATCATACACTGCATCATAACTGTATCATACGCTGTATAATACAGTGCATCATACACTGTATCATTGCTGCATCATATGCTGTATCATACACTGCATCATGCGCGGCATCATACACTGGATCATACACGACATCATACACTGTATCATAACTGCACCATACACTGTATCATACACTGCACCATACACTGTATTGTACACTGCATCATACACTTTATCATAACTGCATCATACACTGTATCATACGATGCATCATACACTGTATCATACGCTGCATCATATACTGCATCGCACACTGCAACATACACTACATCATACGCTGTACCATACAATGCATCATACACTAGAGCAATGTCTGCATCATGCACTTCATCATACACTGTATCATACGCTCCATCATATACTGCATCATACACCGCATCATATTCTGTATCATACATTGCATTACATACTGCATCATACACTGCACCACATACTGCATCATACACCGCATCATATACTGCATCATGCACTACATCATATACTGCATCATACACCGCATCAACCACTGCATCATACACTGTATCTTATAATGCATCATATCCTGCATCATACACCGCATTATATACTGCATCATACACTGCATCAAATACTGCACCATACACCGCATCATACACTGCATCATAAGCTGTATCTTATAATGCATCATATACTGCATCATGCATCGCATCATTTACTGGATCATATACTGCATCATATACTGCATCATGCATTGCATCATACACTGCATCATACACTGCATCATACACTGCATCATGTACTGCATCATACACTGCATCATACACTGCATCATATACTGCATCATACACTGCATCATACACTGCATCATACACTACATCATGTACTGCATCATACACTGCAACATACACTGCATCATATACTGCATCGTATACTGCATCATACACCGCATCATACACTGCATCATACACTGCATCATATACTAAATCATATACTGCATCATACACTGCATCATACACTGCATAATATACTGCATCACACACTGCATTACGTACTGCATCATACACTGCATCATATACTGCATCATACACTGCATCATATACTGCATCATATACTGCATCATACACTGCATCATACACTACATCATGTACTGCATCATACACTGCATCATCACTGCATCATATACTGCATCGTATACTGCATCATACACCGCATCATACACTGCATCATACACAGCATCACATACTACATCATATACTGCATCATACACTGCATCATACACTGCATTATGTACTGCATCATACACTGCATCATACACTGCATTACGTACTGCATCATACACTGCATCATATACTGCATCATACACTGCATCATATACTGCATCATATAATGCATTATACACTGCATCATACACTACATCATGTACTGCATTATACACTGCATCATACACTGCATCATATACTGCATCGTAAACTGCATCATACACCGCATCATACACTGCATCATACACAGCATCACATACTACATCATATACTGCATCATACACTGTATCATACACTGCATTATATACTGCATCATACACTGCATCGTATACTGCATCATACACCGCATCATACACTGCATTATATACTGTATCTTACAATGCATCATATATTGAATCATATACTGCGGTATACACTGTATCATACACTGTGTCATATACTGCAGCTTAAACTGTATCATACACTGCATCATAACTGTATCATTTGCTGCATCATACACTGCATCATACAGTCCATCATAGCTGCATCATACCTAGTATCATACACTGCATCATACACTGCATCATAAACTGCTTCATACACTGCATCATAACTGCATCATATGCTGAATCACACACTGCATCATACACTGGATCATACGCTGCATTATACACTGTATCATAACTGCATCATACATTGTATCATACTCTGTATCATACACTGAATCATACACTGTATCATACACTGCATCATACGATGTATCATACACTGTATCATACATTTTATCATACACTGAATCATAACTGCATTATACAATGTATCATGCACTGTATCATACACTGTATCATGCATTGTATCATATACTGCATCATAACAGCATCATACGCTATATCATACACTGCACCATGCACTGTATTATTCTCTGTATCATAACTGCATCATACATGTATCATACACTGTGTCATAAGTGCATCATACGCCGTATCATACACTTCATTATACACTGTATCGTACACTGCATCATACACTGTATTATAACTGCATCACACGCTGTACATACACTGCATCATGCACTGTATCATACACTACATCAAACACTGTATCATACACTGCATTATGCACTGCATCATACACTGCAACATATAACGCATCATGCGCTGTATCATACACTTCATCTTACACTGTATCATACACGGTATCATAACTGCATCATACACTGTATGTATACTGTATCTTACAATGCATGATCTATTGCATCATATACTGCGGCATACAGTGTATCATACACTGTATCATAAACTGCAGCATAAACTGTATCATACACTGTATCATAACTGTATCATACGCTGCATCATACACTACATCATACACTGTATCGTAGATGTATCATACGTTGTATCATACACTGCATCATACACCGCATCATACACTGCTTCATACACTGCATCATAACTGCATCATATGCTGAATCATACATTGCATCATACACTGTATCATACACTGCATCATACACTGTATCATAACTTCATCATACGCTTTATCATACACTGCATCATACACTGTATCATACACTTTATCATACACTATATCATAACTGCATCATACACTGTATCATACACTGGATCATGCACTGCATCATACACTATATATCATACACTGCATCATACGTTTTATCATACACTGTATCCTACATTTCATCATACACCCTATCATAACTGCATCATATACTGTATCATACACTGTATCATAACTGCATCATACGCTGTATCATACACTGCATCATACACTGTATCATACCCTGCATCATACACTCTATCATAACTGCATCGTACACTGTTTCATACCCTGCATCATACACTGTATCATAACTGCATCATACACTGCATCATACACTGGATCATGCACTGCATCATACAATATATCATACACTGCATCATACGTTTTATCATACAGTGTATCCTAATTTCATCATACACTCTATCACAACTGCATCATATACGGTATCATACACTGTATCATAACTGCATCATACGCTGGATCATACACTGCATCATACACTGGAGCATATACTGCATCAGACACTGCATCATATACTGCATCATATACTGCATCATGTATTGCATCATACACTACATCATGTACTGCATCATACACTGTATCATACACTTCTTCATACACTGTACCATACACTGCATCATACATCGTGTCATAACTGCATCATACGCTGTATCATACACTGCATCATACACTGAATTACAACTGCACCATAAACTGTATCATCTTTCGCTGTACCATACACTGTATCATACACTGCATCTTACACTGTATCATACAGTGCATCATACACTATATCATAACTGCAACATACGCTGTATCATACAGTTTATCATGCACTGCATCATACACTGCAGCATACACTACATCATACACTATATCATGCACTGCATCATACGTTGTATCATACACTGTATCATGCACTGTATCATACACTGCATCATGCACTGCATCATACACTGTATTATACACTGTATCATACACTGCATCATGCACTGTATCATACACTGCATCATACACTGTATCATAACTGCATCAAACGCTGCAGCATTCACTGCATCATACACTGCTTCACACACTGCATCATACACTACATCATGTACTGCATCATACACTGTATCATACACTGCATCAAACGTTGCATTATACACTGTATCATACACTGTATCATACACTGCATCATACACTGCATCATACACTGCATCATACACTGTATCATACACTGCACATACACCGTTTCATACACTGCATCATACAGTGCATCACATACTGCATCATACACTGTAACAGCTGCTTCATACGCTGTATCATGCACCGCGTTGTACACTGCATCATACACTGTACCATATACTGAAGAAGATATAATGTATAATCTAGATGTTTTGTGGAAGTTTTAATATATACTTTATATGGTATGAGGAAGGTATAATGTATACCCTACATAGTACGAGGATGGTATATTATATACTTCGTACGGTATGAGGAATGTTTTACGTATACTTTATATGTTATGAGGAAGATATAATGTATACTTCAAAAGGCATGAGGAAGGTATGATATATACTCCATTCGGTATCAGGATGGTATAATGTAAACTCTATGAGAAAGGTATAAAGTCTCCTCTATATGGTATGATGAAGGTACAATGTATACTCCATACGTCATTCGTAACATAAAATGTATAGTCTATACGGTATAAAGACGGTATAATAAATCCTCTATATGTATGATGAAGGTATAATGTATGCTCCATACTTCATGTGTAACATGAAATGTATAGTCTATACGGTATGATAAGGTATACTGTATTCTCTATACGTATGATGAAGCTATAATGGTGTTGTGTATATGTATATGAAGAAGGTATGATGTATATTCTATATGTATGATGAAGGTATAATGGTATAGTGTATATGTATGATGAAGGTATAATGGTATAGTGTATGTGTATGATGAAGGTATAATGGTATAGTGTATATGTATGATGAAGGTATAATGGTATAGTGTATGTGTATGATGAAGGTATAATGGTATAGTGTATATGTATGATGAAGGTATAATGGTATAGTGTATATGTATAATGGAGGTATAATGGTATAGTGTATATGTATAATGGAGGTATAATGGTATAGTGTATATGTATAATGGAGGTATAATGGTATAGTGTATATGTATAATGGAGGTATAATGGTATAGTGTATATGTATGATGAGGTATAATGGTATAGTGTATATGTATGATGGAGGTATAATGGTATACTTATATAAGGATTTCAGGTGTGCTAACAGGAGTCTGGTCTTCACCTGTCGTACATGGTTACCCTCCAGTTGACCACTTGACCTTTCCGGAAACACTTCGAAAATATTTGCTCATCTGACCGGGTCATCCTAAGCTAGACCGGGTCACACGAGGTTAGGCCGGGTCACACAGGGTTAGGCCGGGTCACCCGGGGTTAGGCTGGGTCACACGAGGTTAGGTCGGGTCACAAAGGGTTAGGCCGGGTCACCCGGGGTTAGGGCGGGTCACACAGGGTTAGGCCGGGTTACTCAGGGTTAGGCCGGGTCACACGAGGTTAGAACGGGTCACACAGGGTGAGGACGGATCACACAGGGTTAGGCCGGGTTACTCAGGGTTAGGCCGGGTTACTCGGGGTTAGGCCGGGTTACCCGGGGTTAGGCCGGGTTACACAGGGTTAGGCCGGATCTCACCAAGTCTAATCTCTAAGATTATAATCCCAACAGATTTCTTTCATTCACATGGTTGCAGAAAACAGGAAAATCTGGTTGTCACTGTTCACCACGATTGATCAAGAAACAGATTAGTATTTCATCTGTAACGGATCAGATCCTCAATAACGGACTAGATCCTCAATAACGGACCAGATCCTCAATAACGGACCAGATCCTCAGTAACGGACCAGATCCTCAATAACGGACCAGATCCTCAATAACGGACCAGATCCTCAGTAACGGACCAGATCCTCAGTAACGGACCAGATCCTCACTAACGGATGAGAACCTCAGTAACGGACCAGATCCTCAGTAACGGACCAGATCCTCACTAACGGATGAGAACCTCAGTAACGGACCAGATCCTCAGTAACGGACCAGATCCCCAGTAACGGATGAGATCCTCAGTAACGGACCAGATCCCAGTAACGGACCAGATCCTCAATAACGGACCAGATCCTCAGTAACGGATCAGAACCTCAGTAACGGATCAATAAGTGAACGATAAGTAACGGCAGATGAGATCTGCTGTGAGTAAAAAGCCTTGGAGTGTCACTTACCTTGAGGTGGAGTCCGTGCTTGAGGGCCAGCTTAACTAAGATTTCCTTAACACTTTTTCCCTGCAGCTCCGACACGATCCTTATCAGTTTGTCCAGTTCTTCCATGTTTAAGAGACTTGCTATGTCTTCCCCAGTACATGGCAGAGGAGAGAAGTAGGAGAAAGGTGGGTATACTGAGGAGGAAGGTGGGTATACTGAGGAGGAAGGTGGGTACACTGAGGAGGAAGATGAAGCTGGGGAAAGGAGAGGGAAGTAGGAGGCCACCTGCACCCTCTCCTCCTCCTCCTCCTCATCGTCGTCGTCAGGAAGAGGCCGAGGGTCTTGGTACTGGACGAGGGAGTTGTGTGACATGTACTGCAGGGAGGGGAAGTCGTACAGCGGGTAGTCGTTCCCCTCAGGAGGCAGCAGGAGGGTTAAGGAGAGAGGAGGGATCGCAGTCACCAGGAGGACGGGTAGGAGGACAGACAAATGCATCGTTATCTTCCTTGTTGGAAGCCAAGGAGAGGAGGAGCCAGCAGTTCCCACGTTAGGAAAAGTTCTTTGATCTACCAGACTTGTATATTATTGTCCTGTCTCGTCTGTGGTTAGTTAAGCGACGCCACCAACTTCCTCTGTGGCTGAGAACAATCAGAAGTTTACTGCATGTATGAAGTTATAACAAGACACTTATTGCGGCTGCACACTTGACACAAACAACTCCACCTTGCCTACCTAATAATCAGTAATCAATTTCTTGTATCAGTTTACTCACTGTAACTTTCAGGAGAAAGCATGAACGTTAAGTCATAAGAGGTGAGTCAGTGTGAGCCATCAGAGGCAGAGGCGAGTCACGAGAGGCAGGACTAACGTGTCAAGACAGGAGAGGCCACGAGTGTTCAACACTATCCGCCAGTACACTCAGTACGGGCTCGTCAACCCGACGCTCGCTCCTCCTCCTGTATATATATGCCGGCCGCCTCCCTCCTCCACCCACACCGGCGCGCGCACCTGACCCAACTCCCGCCGCTCGCAACACTATTCATTCAGGTCTCTGAGCTGGCCAGCAACACACGGCCTTACTCACTACCACAAACACAAGCTCGTGGTCAGCAACACACACCCTCACTCACTACCATACACAACCTTGTGGCCAGCAACACACGCCCTCCCTCTACCACATACAACCTTGTGGCCAGCAACACACGCCCTCCCTCACTACCACACACAACCTTGTGGCCAGCAACACACGCCCTTCCTCACTACCACACAAGCTCGTGGCCAACACACGCCCTCCCTCACTGCCACAAACACATGCTCGTGGCCACCAATACGAGCCCTCCCTCACTACCACAAACAAGCTAGTGGCCAGCAACACACGCCCTCCCTCGTTAGCACACATATCACTCCATCCTTCCACCTCCAATTTGGTTTCCCGCTTCCCCACGTTCCCTCCACCTCTGACACATATATCTCTGTCAATCTTTCCTCACTCATTCTCTTCATGTGACCAAACCATTTCAAAACACCCTCTTCTGCTCTCTCAACCACACTCTTTTTATTACCACACATCTCTCTTTCCCTTTCATTACTTACTCGATCAAACCACCTCTCACCACATATTGTCCTCAAACATCTCATTTCCAGCACATCCACCCTCCTCCACACAACCCTATCTATAGTCCATGCCTCGCAACCATATAACATTGTTGGAACCACTATTCCTTCAAACATACCCATTTTTGCCCTCCGAGATAACGTTCTCGCCTTCCACACATACTTCATCGCTCCCAGAAATTTCTCCTCCTCCTCCACCCTGTGACTCACTTCAGCTTCCATGGTTCCATTCGCTGCTAAGTTCACTCGCAGATATCTAACACACTTCACTCCCCCAATTTTTTTCCATTCAAACTCACATCCCAATAAACTTGTCCCTAAACCCTACTGAACCTAATAACCTTGCTCATATTCGCATTTACTCTCAATGTTCTCCTTTCACACACTTTTCCAAACTGTCTCCAACTTCTGCAGTTTTTCACTCGAATCAGCTACCATAGCTGTATCATCTGCGAACTACAACTGACTCACTTCCCAGTCCCTCTCATCTCCAACAGGCGAGTCACGAGAGGCAGGACTAACGTGTCAAGATAGGAGAGGCCACGAGTGTTCAACACTATCCGCCAGTACACTCAGTACGGGCTCGTCAACCCGACGCTCGCTCCTCCTCCTGTATATATATGCCGGCCGCCTCCCTCCTCCACCCACACCGGCGCGCGCACCTGACCCAACTCCCGCCGCTCGCAACACTATTCATTCAGGTCTCTGAGCTGGCCAGCAACACACGGCCTCACTCACTACCACAAACACAAGCCCCTCTCTCCAAAACTCTTGCATTTACCTCCCTAACCACCCCATCCATAAACAAATTAAACAACCATGAGGATATCACATATCCCTGCCGCAGACCAGACTTCACTGAGAACCAATCCCTTTCATCTCTTCCTACTCGTCTGCATGCCTTACACCCTTAATGAAAATTTTCTTACAGCTTCTAAAAGCATATCTCTCACACCGTATCTTTTCTACATCAAGGCCGGGCTTTAACTGAAATATTGAGAGAATTATGAAACTGAAAAAAATAAAAGACAAGGGGAAGCGTTTTCGAATTTTTGAGAAAGTGGAAAACCTGTCTTTTAAAATGTGTCGCCAGGTCATAGTTATTGGGAAAAACATGAGACGGTAGAGAGTTCCAGAGCTTCGACGTATAGGGAAAGCAGTTATCAAAACGGCCCACTCTTGAGTTCCCGATGGTCGCACAATAATCATGTGACGCAGCAGCTTGCCGAGTATTGCGCGGTCTAGCTAGTGGTGGGGGCACACAAGCAGCCAGCTCTCGGGAGCAAAACCCAAATACCTATAAAAAGGAGAAGTGAACCAATATTGCGGCGTAGGGCAAGGGGGTCAAGTTTGGAAGTTAGCCTGGGACAGTTCATAAGTCGAATCGCTTTCGACTCAACTCTATCAAGTAAGGATACAGAGCAGAAACAATCCCAGATGTGAGTGCAGTACTCTATACAAGGACGAACCAGTCCCTTGTATAAACGGAGCAACTGTTCAGAAGTTTCGACATCTAAACAGGACATCCAGTTTCTAAGAGGCAGACTTAGCTATTCTCGTAAGAGTGGATGTTTCGGTAATACCAAGTATGTTCAATGAGTCAAGAGGTGGAATAACAGAACCCTCAAAGGAAAGACGAGAGTTGTGAGGAGCTTTCGTTAGAGAGATGGGTAGAAACTGGGTCTCCGAGGCATCAGACCTAACCAGATTTCGTGTAGTCCACTAAGATATACTGTCCAAGTCTGAGTTACTTGAGGAAGCCGTGTCAAGACGAGATGCAGATCGAGTGAGAGAAGAGGGAGCAGAATTGAAGGATGTGGATGAATGCAAAGTTGAGTCGTTAGCGTATGGGTGCATTGGATTATTTGTGGAAGAGAGAAAATTGTTGAAAAAAGGAGAAAAAGTGTAGGGATTGGGACAGAACCTTGAGGACATCGCTGTCGATGGAGAAGAGGGGTGTAAGGTGATCCATCAACAATCACAGAGGTAGATCGGCCAGAGAGGAAGCTAGATATGAAGGAGGAAAGTGAGGGAGTGAAGCCAAAGGAGAGAAGCTTAGAGATGAGACCCCGATGCCGCACCCTGTCAAAAGCCTTAGGTATGTATAGGGCAACTACACATGACTCCAAAATCTTTCAGGAATGATGACCAGACATTAGTAAGATAGGCAAGAATATCTCCAGTGGATCTTACCTTACGGAATACATACTGGTGATCAAAGAGAAGACTGTGATTTCTGAGGTGCTTTAGGATGTGGGAGTTGAGGAGGGATTCAAAGACTTTGGAAATAGTAGATGTCAAAGCAATAGGATGATAGTTTGAGGGATCAGAACGGTCACACTTCTTAGGGATGGGATGCATCAATACATAATTACAAGGAGATGGAAAAGTTTTGGCTTTTTAACAGAAAGGGAACAGACGAGCAAGCACAGGTGCAAGTTCAAAGACACTTTTTCAGTACACGGGGATGGATGCCATCAGGTTCATAATCCTAGCTTCTGTCCAGAGAGAGAAATGATTTTCGGACAGTCCGGAAAGAGATCACGGGAAGAAGCATAGGATTATTAAGAAGAGCATCAGGGGGTGAAGGAAGACCTTCCACAGGGATCTCTATCAACCCTCTCATATGCCTTTTCCAGATCAATAAATGCCACTTCTGAAACCACACCGCTTCTCTCCTGTCTGATGCCATGTACATGCCCTCACCCTCTCAACCAATACCCTCCTATACAATTTAACAGACTTATGCTTATGTAGTTTGAACACTCACCTTTATCCCCTCTGCCTTTGTGCAATGACACTACGCATGCATTCCGCCAATCCTCAGACACTTCACCATGATCCATACGTACACTGAACATCCTTACCAACTAATCAACAACAGTCACAACCTTTCTTAATAAGTTCCACTACAATACCATCCAAACCCGCCGCCTTGCCGGATTTCATCTTCCGCAAGATTATCACCACCTCTTCTCTCTTTACGAAACCACTATTTATAACTCATTTCGCATGACACCCCGACCAAAACACCCAAGATCTGTCACTCTATCATCAAACACATTCAACATTCCTTCAAAATACCCACTCTATATCCTCCTCACTCCATCACCACCTGTTAGCACTTCCTCTCTTGCCCCCTTCACCGATGTTCTCATTTGTTCTCGTGTGTTTCGCACATTTTTCACCTCCTTCCAAAACACCTCTTTATTCTTTCTAAAGGTCAATGATACACTCTTACCCAAACCCTCATTTGCTCTCTTTTTAACCCCTGCCCTTCCTCTTGATCCCTGGCCGCTTTCTTTTCTACATTTCCCGATCACTTGCATTAATTCCTTGTAAGTAGAAACATTACTTCATCATCCCAACACTCACCACCCTTTCTAATCTGACTGCCTCTTACCATTCGCATACCACATGCATCTCTTGCACATGCCATCATTGTTTCCCTAAGTACCTTCCATTCGTCACCCACTCCCCCTCAATTCATTTACTCTCACCTTTTGACATTCTACACTCAATTTCTCCTTGCATTTCTTCACACAAGTCTCTTCTCCAAGCTCACTTACTCAGGAACACCAATGATGATAGGACAGAACCCTGAGGAACAAAACTGATGAAAAGAAAGAACCCTAAGGAACACCACGGAGGAGAGAAAATGACAGAACCCTGAAGTACATCACTGAGGATACGACAAAACCCTGATGAACAATACTGATGAGAACACTGGCGAGAACACTGCTGAACACCACTGATGACAGGAAAGAGCCCTGAGGAACACCACAGAGGACAGGACAAGACTGAACCCTAGGGAACACTACTGATGATAGGACAGGATCCTGAGGAACACTACTAATGACAGGAAAGAACCCTGAGGAACACCACTGATGATAGGACAGATCCTTGTGGAACAACACTGAGGACAAGACAAGACAGAACACTGAGGAACACTACTGATTTTAGGACAAAACCCTGATGAACAACACTGATGATTGGACAGAACCCTTGTGAGCACCACTGAAGATACGACTTTAGCCTGAGGAACACAACTGATTAAAAGACAGAACCCTGAGGAACACCACTGATGATAGGACTGATAACAAAGGAACACCACTGATGATAGGACATATCTCTGAGGGACACCACTGACGATGGGGCAGAACCCTATGGAATAACGCTGATGATGAGACATAATTCTTAGGAACACCACGGATGATAGGACAGAACCCTTAGGAACCCCACTGATGATAGCACAGAGCCCTGAGAAACGCCACTGATGATAGGACAGAACCATGAGGAACAACACTGATGATGGGACAGAACCCTGATGATCAACATTGATTATAGGGCAGAATCCTAAGGAACACCAGTGATGACAGGAAAGAACCATAAGAAACACCACAGAGGAAAGGACAGGACAGAACCCTGAGGAACACCAGTGATGATAGGACAGAATCCCGAGGAACACCATTGAAGACAGGAAAGAACACTGAGGAACACCAGAGAGGACAGGGCAGGATAAAAAGCCTGAGGAATACCAATGATGATAGGACAGAACCAGAGGAACACCACTGATGAGAGGAAAGAGCCCTGAGGAACACCACAGAGGACAGGACAGGAAAGAATTATGAGGAACACCGGTGATGATAGGACAGAATCCTGAGGAACACCACTGATGATGGGACAGAACCCTTAGGTACACCACTTATGATAGGACAGAACCTTGAGAAACACCACAGATGATAGGACAGAACCCTTAGGTACACCACTTATGATAGGACAGAACCTTGAGAAACACCACAGATGATAGGACAGAACCCTGAGGAACACAACTGATGACAGGATAGAACCATGAGGAACACAACTGATGACAGGACAGAACCCTGAGGAACACCACTGATGATACGATATAACCCTGAGGAACACAACTGATGATAGGCTGGAACACTAAGGAACACCATTGATGATATAACACAATTCATGGCAGGACAGAACCATGAGGAACCCCATTGATGATACGACAGGACCATGAGGAACACCACTCATGATAGTACAGAACCCTAACGAACACAACTGATGATAGTAGAGACCCCTGAGGAAAACCACTGATGATAGGACAGCCCCTGAGGAACACCACTGAAGATAGGACAGAAACCTGATGAACACCACTGGTGATAGGACAGAACCCCGAGGAACAACACTGATTACAGGACAGAACCCAGAGGAAAATTACTGATGATAGGACAGAACACTGAGGAACACCACTGACAGCAGGACTGAACTCTAAGGAACACCACTGATGTTAGGATAGAAGACTGAGGAACACCAATGATGATAGGAGAGAGCCCTGAGGAACATCACTGATGTTAGGATAGAAGACTGAGGAACACCAATGATGATAGGAGAGAGCCCTGAGGAACACCAATGATGATAGGAGAGAGCCCTGAGGAACATCACTGATGTTAGGATAGAAGACTGAGGAACACCAATGATGATAGGAGAGAGCCCTGAGGAACACCAATGATGATAGGAGAGAGCCCTGACGACCACCACTGATGAAAGGACAAATCCTAGAGGAGCACCAATGGTGATAGGACAGACCCCTAAAGAGCACCACTGATGATGGAACAGAACCCTGAGTAACATCACTGAGGATAGGACAGAACCCTGAGTAACATCACTGAGGATAGGACAGAACCCTGAGGATCATCAGTGATGACATGATAGTACCCTAAGGAACATCACTGATGATAGGAAAGAACCCTAAGGAACAACACTGAGGATAAGACGGAACCCTGAGGAACACCACTGATGATAGGTCAAAACCCTGAGGAGCACCACTGATGATAGAACACAACTCTGAGTAACGCCACTAATGATAGGACAGAACAATAAGGAATAACACTGATGATAGGACAGAACAATGAGTAACACCGCTGATGATAGGACATAAACCTTACGAACACGACTGATGATGGGACAGTCCTCTGAGGACCACCACTGATGATAGGACAGAACCCTAAGGAACAGAACTGATGATAGGACAGAACCCTGAAAAACACCACTGAAGAAAGGACAGAACATTGAGGAACATCAATGATGATAGGACAGAACGATGAAGAACAACAGTGATAATAGGACAGAACCCTGAGGAACACCACTAAGGACAAGACAAAGCAGAACACTGAGGAACAACTGATTTTAGGAAAAAGCCCTGATGAACAACCCTGATGATTGAACAGAGCCCTGTTGAACACCACTGATAATAGGACTTTACCTTGAGGAACACAAGGGATGAAGGGACAGAACCCTGAGGAACACCATTGATAATAGGACAAAACCCAAAGGAACACCACTGATGATAGGACATAACTCTGAGGAACACCACTGATGATGGGACAGAACCCTTAGCAACACCAATGACGATAGTAAAGAACCCTGAGAAACACCACTGGTGATAGAACAGAAACCTGATGAACAACATTGATTATATGGCAGATCCTAAGGAACACCATGATAGGAAAGCACCACTGATGATAGGAACACCACTGATGAAATCATAGAACCCTGACAAAAACCACTGATGATCCGAAAGAACCCTGAGGAACACCACTGATGACAGGAGAGAACTCTGAGAAACGCCACTGACGATAGGACAGAACCCTAAGGAACATGACAGAGGACAGAACAAGACAAAACCCTGAGGAACATCACTGACTATAGGAAAAAACCCTGATGAACAACAATGATGATAGGACAGAACCCTGAATAAAACCACTTATGATAGGATAGAACCCCAAAGAACACCACTGATGATAGGATACAACCCTGTGGAACACCACTGATGATAACCACTGATATAACCCTGAGGAACACCAATGTTGATAGGAGAGACCCGTGAGGAACACCATTGATGAGAGGACAGAACTCTGAGGAACACCGCTGATGATAGGACAAACCCGTAAGGAACATCACTGACGATAGAACAGAACCCTAAGGAACAGAACTGATGATAGGACAGAACCCTGAGGAACACCAATGAAGACAGGACATAACAATGAGGATCATCAATGATGATAGGACGGAACATTGAGGAACAAAACTGATGATAGAACAGAACCTTGAGGAACACCACTGATGACAGGACAGAACTCTGAGGAACACCAATGATACTAGAACAGAGAACTGAGGAAAACCACTGATGATAGGAAAGAACCCTGAGGAACACCACCGATGGTAGAAGAGAACCTGAGGAACACCACAGATGACAGTAAAGAACTCTAGCGAACACCGCTGAAGATAGGACTGAACCCTGAAGAACAACACTGATGATAGGACAGAATCCTGAGAAACACTACTGATGATAGGACAGACACCTGAGGAACACCATTGATGATAGAACAGAACCCTGAGGAACACCCCTCATGATAGGACATATCCCTAAGAAACACCAGACAAGACAGAACACTGAGGGACATCACTAATGTTAGGACAAAACCCTGAACATTACCTCTATGACCTACCAGGTCATCATGGTGCTACATTTAGAATTTGGTCCAAAGCATTACCTCTTTCACCTACCAGGTCATTATGGTACGACTTGCAGAGTTTGGTCCCCAGCATTCCCCTGCAACATACCATGTCATCATGGTGCTACATGTAGAGTTTGGTCCCTAGTATTACCCTTGTGACCTAACACGTCATCATGGTACTACATGTAGAGTTTGGTCCCTAGTATTACCCTTGTGACCTAACACGTCATCATGGTACTACATGTAGAGTTAGGTTACCAGCATTACTTCTTTGAGCTACCAGGTCATCAAGCCACTACGTGTAGAGTTTGGTCCCCAGCATTAACTCTGTGACCTATAAGGTCACCAGGGTGCGACGTGTAGAGTTTGGTCCCAAGTATTACCTCTGTGACCTACCATGTCATCACGGTACCAGATGTAGTGTTTGGTGAACAGCGTTAACTCGACCTACCAGGTCACCATGGTACTACGCGTACCGTTAGGTCCATAGCATTACTTCTTTGACCTACCAAGTCTTCATGGTACTACGTGTACGGTTTGGTCGCCAGCATTACCTTTGTGACTTACCAGATCATCATGGTACTACGTGTAGAGTTAGGTCCACAGCTTTTCCTCTGTGACATATCAGGTCATCATGGTACTACGTGTAGAGTTAGGTCCCCAGCATTACCTCTGTGACCTACCAGATCATCATGGTGCTACGTGTAGAGTTTGGTCCGATGGTTTACCTCTGTGACCTAACAGGTCCTTATGGTACCACGTGTAGAGTTTGGTTAACAGCATTAACATCATGGTACCACTTGTAGAGTTAGGTCCATATCATTACCTCTTTGACGTAAAACGTCATCATGGTACTACGTGTACAGTTTGGTCCCCAGCATTACCTTCGTGAACTACCAGGTCATCATGGCACTACATGTAGACTTAGGTCGACAGCATTACCTCTGTGATCTAACAGGTCATGGTGCTACGTGTAGAGTTTGGTCCATAGCATTGCCTCAGTAACCTACCAGGTCATCATGGTAATACGTGTAGAGTTAGGTCCCCAGCATTACCTCTGTGACCCACTAGATCATGATGGTGCTACATGTAGAGTTTGGCACCCAGCATTATATCTGTGACCTACCAAATACTTTTGATGCTACGTAGAGATTTGGTCCCCAGCATCATTCTCGTGACCTACCAGGTCATCATAGTACTACGTGTAGAATTTGTTCACAGCATTACCTCAGTGACCTACTAAGTCATATATATATATATATATATATATATATATATATATATATATATATATATATATATATATATCTTTTTTTTTTTTTTTGCTTTGTCGCTGTCTCCCGCGTTTGCGAGGTAGCGCAAGGAAACAGACGAAAGAAATGGCCCAACCCACCCCCATACACATGTATATACATACACGTCCACACACGCAAATATACATACCTACACAGCTTTCCATGGTTTACCCCAGACGCTTCACATGCCCTGATTCAATCCACTGACAGCACGTCAACCCCGGTATACCACATCGATCCAATTCATTCTATTCCTTGCTCTCCTTTCACCCTCCTGCATGTTCAGGCCCCGATCACACAAAATCTTTTTCACTCCATCTTTCCACCTCCAATTTGGTCTCCCACTTCTCCTCCTTCCCTCCACCTCCGACACATATATCCTCTTGGTCAATCTTTCCTCACTCATTCTCTCCATGTGCCCAAACCATTTCAAAACACCCTCTTCTGCTCTCTCAACCACACTCTTTTTATTTCCACACATCTCTCTTACCCTTACGTTACTTACTCGATCAAACCACCTCACACCACACATTGTCCTCAAACATCTCATTTCCAGCACATCCACCCTCCTGCGCACAACTCTATCCATAGCCACGCCTCGCAACCATACAACAATGTTGGAACCACTATTCCTTCAAACATACCCATTTTTGCTTTCCGAGATAATGTTCTCGACTTCCACACATTCTTCAAGGCTCCCAGGATTTTCGCCCCCTCCCCCACCCTATGATTCACTTCCGCTTCCATGGTTCCATCCGCTGCCAGATATATAAAACACTTTACTCCCTCCAGTTTTTCTCCATTCAAACTTACCTCCCAATTGACTTGACCCTCAACCCTACTGTACCTAATAACCTATATATATATATATATATATATATATATATATATATATATATATATATATATACATATAGAGTTGGGGTGAGAGAGTATCATTAAATTTTAGGGAGAATAAAAAGATGTTCTGGAAGGAGGTAAATAAAGTGCGTAAGACAAGGGAGCAAATGGGAACTTCAGTGAAGGGCGCAAATGGGGAGGTGATAACAAGTAATGGTGATGTGAGAAGGAGATGGAGTGAGTATTTTGAAGGTTTGTTGAATGTGTTTGATGATAGAGTGGCAGATATAGGGTGTTTTGGTCGAGGTGGTGTGCAAAGTGAGAGAGCTAGGGAAAATGATTTGGTAAACAGAGAAGAGGTAGTAAAAGCTTTGCGGAAGATGAAAGCCGGCAAGGCAGCAGGTTTGGATGGTATTGCAGTGGAATTTATCAAAAAAGGGGGTGACTGTATTATTGACTGGTTGGTAAGGTTATTTAATGTATGTATGACTCATGGTGAGGTGCCTGAGGATTGGCGGAATGCGTGCATAGTGCCATTGTACAAAGGCAAAGGGGATAAGAGTGAGTGCTCAAATTACAGAGGTATAAGTTTGTTGAGTATTCCTGGTAAATTATATGGGAGGGTATTGATTGAGAGGGTGAAGGCATGTACAGAGCATCAGATTGGGGAAGAGCAGTGTGGTTTCAGAAGTGGTAGAGGATGTGTGGATCAGGTGTTTGCTTTGAAGAATGTATGTGAGAAATACTTAGAAAAGCAAATGGATTTGTATGTAGCATTTATGGATCTGGAGAAGGCATATGATAGAGTTGATAGAGATGCTCTGTGGAAGGTATTAAGAATATATGGTGTGGGAGGCAAGTTGTTCGAAGCAGTGAAAAGTTTTTATCGAGGATGTAAGGCATGTGTACGTGTAGGAAGAGAGGAAAGTGATTGGTTCTCAGTGAATGTAGGTTTGCGGCAGGGGTGTGTGATGTCTCCATGGTTGTTTAATTTGTTTATGGATGGGGTTGTTAGGGAGGTGAATGCAAGAGTTTTGGAAAGAGGGGCAAGTATGAAGTCTGTTGGGGATGAGAGAGCTTGGGAAGTGAGTCAGTTGTTGTTCGCTGATGATACATCGCTGGTGGCTGATTCATGTGAGAAACTGCAGAAGCTGGTGACTGAGTTTGGTAAAGTATGTGAAAGAAGAAAGCTGAGAGTAAATGTGAATAAGAGCAAGGTTTTTAGGTACAGTAGGGTTGAGGGTCAAGTCAATTGGGAGGTAAGTTTGAATGGAGAAAAACTGGAGGAAGTAAAGTGTTTTAGATATCTGGGAGTGGATCTGGCAGCGGATGGAACCATGGAAGCGGAATTGGATCATAGGGTGGGGGAGGGGGCGAAAATTCTGGGAGCCTTGAAGAATGTGTGGAAGTCGAGAACATTATCTCGGAAAGCAAAAATGGGTATGTTTGAAGGAATAGTGGTTCCAACAATGTTGTATGGTTGCGAGGCGTGGGCTATGGATAGAGTTGTGCGCAGGAGGATGGATGTGCTGGAAATGAGATGTTTGAGGACAGTGTGTGGTGTGAGGTGGTTTGATCGAGTAAGTAACGTAAGGGTAAGAGAGATGTGTGGAAATAAAAAGAGCGTGGTTGAGAGAGCAGAAGAGGATGTTTTGAAATGGTTTGGGCACATGGAGAGAATGAGTGAGGAAAGATTGACCAAGAGGATATATGTGTCGGAGGTGGAGGGAACGAGGAGAAGTGGGAGACCAAATTGGAGGTGGAAAGATGGAGTGAAAAAGATTTTGTGTGATCGGGGCCTGAACATGCAGGAGGGTGAAAGGAGGGCAAGGAATAGAGTGAATTGGATCGATGTGGTATACCGGGGTTGACGTGCTGTCAGTGGGTTGAATCAGGGCATGTGAAGCGTCTGGGGTAAACCATGGAAAGCTGTGTAGGTATGTATATTTGCGTGTGTGGACGTATGTATATACATGTGTATGGGGGTGGGTTGGGCCATTTCTTTCGTCTGTTTCCTTGCGCTACCTCGCAAACGCGGGAGACAGCGGCAAAAAAAAAAAAAAAAAAAATATATATATATATATATATATATATATATATATATATATATATATATATATATATATATATATATATATAAGCTTGTAGATTTATGTGCTGAAAAAGGACTGGTGATTGGGAGTACCTAGTTTAAAAAGAGATATACGTAAGTATACGTATGTAAGTAGGAGAGATGGCTAGAGAGCATTACTGGATTACGTGCTAATTGATAGGCGCGCGAAAGTGAGACTTTTGGATGTTAATGTGCTGAGAGGTGCAACTAGAGGGATGTCTGATCATTATCTTGTGGAGGAGAAGGTGAAGATTTGTAAAGGTTTTCAGAAAAGAAGAGAGAATGTTGGGGGTGAAGAGAGTGGTGAGAGTAAGAGACCTTGGGAGGGAGACTTGTGTGAGGAAGTGCCAGGAGAGACTGAGTACAGGATGGAAAAAGGTGAGAGCAAAGGACGTAAGGGGAATGGGGGAGGAATGGGATGTATTTAGGAAGGCAGTGATGGCTTGCGCAAAAGATGCTTGAGGCATGAGAAGCGTGGGAGGCGGGCAGATTAGAAAGGGTAATGAGTGGTGGGATGAAGAAGTAAGATTATTAGTGAAAGAGAAGAGAGAGGCATTTGCTCGATTTTTGCAGGGAAATAAAGCAAATGAGTGGGAGATGTATAAAAGAAAGAGGCAGGAGGTCAAGAGAAAGGTGCACGAGGTGAAAAAGAGGGCAAATGAGATTTGGGGTGAGAGAATAAAAAGATGTTTTGGAAGAACGTAAATAAAGTGCGTAAGACAAGGGAACAAATGGGAACATCAGTGAAGGGTCTAAGGGGGAGGTGATAACAAGTGGTGGTGATGTGAGATGAAGATGTAGTGAGTATTTTGAAGGTTGGTTGAATGTGTTTGATGATAGAGTGGCAGATATAGGGTGTTTTGGTCGAGGTGGTTCGCAAAGTGAGAGGGTTAGGGAGAATGATTTGTTAAACAGTGAAGAGGTAGTAAAAGCTTTGCGGAAGATGAAAGCCGGCAAGGCAGCGGGCTTGGATGGTATTGCAGTGGAATTTATTAAAAAAGGGGGTGACTGTATTGTTAACTGGTTGGTAAGATTATTCAATGTATTTATGGCTCATGGTGAGGTGCCTGAGGATTGGCAGAATGCTTGCATAGTGCCATTGTACAAAGGCAAAGGGGATAAAAGTGAGTGCTCAAATTTCAGAGGTATAAGTTTGTTGAGTATTCCTGGTAAATTATATGGGAGGGTATTGATTGAGAGGGTGAAGGCATGTGCAGAGCATCAGACTGGGGAAGAGCAGTGTGCCACACGTTTCAGAAGTGGTAGAGGATGTGTGGATCAGGTGTTTCCTTTGAAGAATGTATGTGAGAAATACTTAGAAAAACAAATGAATTTCTATGTAGCATTTATGGATCTGGAGAAGGCATATGATAGCGTTGATAGCGATGCTCTGTGGAAGGTATTAAGAATATATGGTGTGGGAGCCAAGTTGTTAGAAGCAGTGAAAAGTTTTTATTGAGGATGTATGGCAAGTGTACGTGTAGGAAGAGAGGAAAGTGATTGGTTCTCAGTGAATGTTGGTTTGCGGCAGGGGTGCGTGATGTCTCCATGGCTGTTTGATTTGTTTATGGATAGGGTTGTTAGGGAGGTGAATGCAAGAGTTTTGGAAAGAGGGGCAAGTATGCAGTCTGTTGTGGATGAGAGAGCTTGGGAAGTGAGTCAGTTGTTGTTCGCTGATGATACAGCACTGGTGGCTGATTCGTGTGAGAAACTGCAGAAGCTGGTGACCGAGTTTGGTAAAGTGTGTGAAAAAAGAATGCTGAGAGTAAATGTGAATAAGAGCAAGGTTATTAGGTACAGTAGGGTTGAGGGACAAGTCAATTGGGAGGTAAGTTTGAATGGAGAAAACCTGGAGGAAGTGAAGTGTTTTAGATATATGGGAGTGGATTTGTCAGCGGATGGAACCATGGAAGCAGAAGTGAATCATAGGGTGGGGGAGGGGGCGAAAGTTCTGGGAGCGTTGAAGAATGTGTGGAAGTCGAGAACGTTATCTTGGAAAGCAAAAATGGATATGTTTGAAGGAATAGTAGTTCCAACATTGATATATGGTTGCGAGGCGTGGGCTATAGAGACAGTTGTGCGAAGGAGTGTGGATGTGCTGGAAATGAGATGTTTGAGGACAATATATGGTGTGAGTTAGCTTGATCGAGTAAGTAATGAAAGGGTAAGAGAGATGTGTGGTAATAAAAAGTGTTGTTGAGAGAGCAGAAGAGGGTGTTTTGAAATGGTTTGGTCACATGGAGAGAATGAGTGAGGAAATATTGACAAAGAGGATACATTTGTCAGAGGTGGAGGGAAAGAGAACTGGGAGACCAAATTGGAGGTGGAAAGATGGAGTGAAAAAGATTTTGAGTTGTCGGGGCCTGAACATGCAGGAGGATGAAAGGCGTGCAAGGAATAGAGTGAATTGGAACGATGTGGTATACCAGGGTCGACGTGCTGTCAATGGATTGAACCTGGACATGTGAAGCGTCAGGGGTAAACCATGGAAAGTTGTGTGGGGCCTGGATGTGGAAAGGGAGCTGTGGTTTCGGTGCATTATACATGACAGCTAGAGACTGAGTGTGAACGAATGTGGCCTTTGTTGTCTTTTCTTATCGCTACCTCGCGCACGTGCCGGGGTAGGGGGTTGTTATTTCAGGTGTTGTGGGGTGGCGATGGGAATGAATTAGGGCAGACAGTATGAATTATGTACATGTGTATATATGTATATGTCTGTATATATACATATAAATATATATATATATATATATATATTTGGACGATTTTTGCAGGGAAAAAATGCAATTGAGTGGGAGAAGTATAAAAGAAAGAGACAGGAGGTCAAGAGAAAGGTGCAAGAGGTGAAAAAAAGGGCAAATGAGAGTTGGGGTGAGAGACTATCAGTAAATTTTAGGGAGAATAAAAAGATGTTCTGGAAGGAGGTAAATAGGGTGCGTAAGACAAGGGAGCAAATGGGAACTTCAGTAAAGGGCGTAAATGGGGAGGTGATAACAAGTAGTGGTGATGTGAGAAGGAGATGGAATGAGTATTTTGAAGGTTTGTTGAATGTGTCCGATGACAGAGTGGCAGATATAGGGTGTTTGGGTCGAGGTGGTGTGCAAAGTGAGAGGGTTAGGGAAAATGATTTGGTAAACAGAGAAGAGGTAGTAAAAGCTTTGCGGAAGATGAAAGCCGGCAAGGCAGCAGGTTTGGATGGTATTGCAGTGGAATTTGTTAAAAAAGGGGGTGACTGTATTGTTGACTGGTTGGTAAGGTTATTTAATGTATGTATGACTCATGGTGAGGTGCCTGAGGATTGGCGGAATGCTTGCATAGTGCCGTTGTACAAAGGCAAAGGGGATAAGAGTGAGTGCTCAAATTACAGAGGTATAAGTTTGTTGAGTATTCCTGGTAAATTATATGGGAGGGTATTGATTGAGAGGGTGAAGGCATGTACAGAGCATCAGATTGGGGAAGAGCAGTGTGGTTTCAGAAGTGGTAGAGGATGTGTGGATCAGGTGTTTGCTTTGAAGAATGTATGTGAGAAATACTTAGAAAAGCAAATGGATTTGTATGTAGCATTTATGGATCTGGAGAAGGCATATGATAGAGTTGATAGAGATGCTCTGTGGAAGGTATTAAGAATATATGGTGTGGGAGGCAAGTTGTTAGAAGCAGTGAAAAGTTTTTATCGAGGATGTAAGGCATGTGTACGTGTAGGAAGAGAGGAAAGTGATTGGTTCTCAGTGAATGTAGGTTTGCGGCAGGGGTGTGTGATGTCTCCATGGTTGTTTAATTTGTTTATGGATGGGGTTGTTAGGGAGGTAAATGCAAGAGTTTTGGAAAGAGGGGCAAGTATGAAGTCTGTTGGGGATGAGAGAGCTTGGGAAGTGAGTCAGTTGTTGTTCGCTGATGATACAGCGCTGGTGGCGGATTCATGTGAGAAACTGCAGAAGCTGGTGACGGAGTTTGGTAAAGTGTGTGGAAGAAGAAAGTTAAGAGTAAATGTCAATAAGAGCAAGGTTATTAGGTACAGTAGGGTTGAGGGTCAAGTCAATTGGGAGGTGAGTTTGAATGGTGAGAGGCTGGAGGAAGTGAAGTGTTTTAGATATCTGGGAGTGGATCTGTCAGCGGATGGAACCATGGAAGCGGAAGTGGATCATAGGGTGGGGGAGGGGGCGAAAATTTTGGGAGCCTTGAAAAATGTGTGGAAGTCGAGAACATTATCCCGGAAAGCAAAAATGGGTATGTTTGAAGGAATAGTAGTTCCAACAATGTTGTATGGTTGCGAGGCGTGGGCTATGGATAGAGTTGTGCGCAGGAGGATGGATGTGCTGGAAATGAGATGTTTGAGGACAATGTGTGGTGTGAGGTGGTTTGATCGAGTAAGCAACGTAAGGGTAAGAGAGATGTGTGGAAATAAAAAGAGCGTGGTTGAGAGAGCAGAAGAGGGTGTTTTGAAATGGTTTGGGCACATGGAGAGAATGAGTGAGGAAAGATTGACCAAGAGGATATATGTGTCGGAGGTGGAGGGAACGAGGAGAAGAGGGAGACCAAATTGGAGGTGGAAAGATGGAGTGAAAAGGATTTTGTGTGATCGGGGCCTGAACATGCAGGAGGGTGAAAGGAGGGCAAGGAATAGAGTGAATTGGAGCGATGTGGTATACAGGGGTTGACGTGCTGTCAGTGGATTGAATCAAGGCATGTGAAGCGTCTGGGGTAAACCATGGAAGGCTGTGTAGGTATGTATATTTGCGTGTGTGGACGTGTGTATGTACATGTGTATGGGGGGGGTTGGGCCATTTCTTTCGTCTGTTTCCTTGCGCTACCTCGCAAACGCGGGAGACAGCGACAAAGTATAAAAAAAAAAAAAAAAAAAAAAAAAAAAATATATATATATCCCTGGGGATAGGGGATTAAGAATACTTCCCACGTATTCCCTGCGTGTCGTAGAAGGCGACTAAAAGGGGAGGGAGCGGGGGGCTGGAAATCCTCCCCTCTCGTTTTTTTTTAATTTTTCAAAAGGAGGAACAGAGGGGGGCCAGGTGAGGATATCCCACAAAGGCCCAGTCCTCTGTTCTTAACGCTACCTCGCTAACGCGGGAAATGGCGAATAGTTTAAAAGAAAAAAAAAAATATATATATATATATATATATATATATATATATATATATATATATATATATATATATATATATATATATATATATGTGTGTGTGTGTGTGTGTGTGTGTGTGTATTTATCTATTCATTTTTTTATCACACTAATTCGCTGTATCCCGCTTTAGCGAGGTGACGCAAAGAAACAGACGAAAGAATAGCCCAACCCACTCATATACACATGTATATACATAAACTCCCACACCCGAAACTAGGACGCCATTTGGCAAACATGTTTACCAAATGGCGTCCTAGCTTCTTCTCTTCGATGTATATCAACTGACTGTCATATTTCTCTCTTGTGTCTCCCCTGATGATGTGATTATTACACGAAAGTGCACTTGGGAACTTTTCGTGTTTCATTTTCCCCGTGGACTCATAGGAATATCTTGATTACTCGCAAAATTGTGATCCTTTCCAATACTTACCTATACATTTCAACGTATACAGACATATACATCCACAGACACATAGATTATTAGATTATTTATTGACCACAGAATCACGTAAGTCACAAATTTCTAAAAAATACCGAAACCAAAAGTAAACCATCATCACCATAACATGAAACGTTAATTATGGTCCAAATGAAAAATACTTATTATATATAAACGTAAGATACCCAATACAATACATAAGAGAAACATAGTAGCTGGCATATTCTAACACAATTAGGCATGTACGTTCAAAATTTCATGAATAACCTGACATACAGTTTTATGATCCATCCTATTTACAAAGAAGTCCTGCATGGTAGTAATACCGAACTGCTGTCTTAGCTGAGTAGACATTGCGCACTGTTCTAAAACATGTTTCTCGGTTTGAATATTTCCACACATGTACACACTCATACTTGCTGCCTTCATCCATTTCTCTCGCCACCCCACCACACATGAACTGGCACTACCCCCTACCCCCACACGCGCGAGGTAGCGCTGGGAAAAGACAACAAAGGCCACATTCGTTCACACTCATTCTCTAGCTGCCATGTATAATTCGCCGAAACCACAGCTCCCTTTCCACATCCAGGCCCCAAAAAGCTTTCCATGGTTTGCCCCAGACGCTTCACATGCCCCAGTTCAGTTCAATCCACCGACAACACGTCGACCCCGGTATACCACATCGTTCCAATTTCACTCTATTCCTTGCACACCTTTCACTCTCCTGTATGTCTAGGCCCCGATTGTTCAAAACCTTTTTCATTCCATCCTTCCACCTCCAATTTGGTCTCCCACTTCTCCTCATTCCCTCCATCTCTGACACATATATCCTCTTTGTCAATCTTTTCTTACTCATTCTCTCCATGTGACCAAACCATTTCAATACACCCTCTTCTGCTCTCTCAACCACTCTTTTTATTACAACTCATCTCTCTTACCATTTCATTACTTACTCGATCAAACCACCTCACACCACTTATTGTCCTCAAACATATCATTTCCAACACATCCACCCTCCGCACAACCCTATCTATAGCCCACGCCTCGCAACCATATAACATTGTTGGAACGACTATTCCTTTAAACATACCCATTCTTGCTCTCCGAGATAACGTTCTGGCCTTCCACACATTCTTCAGTCGGTTTGCGGCAAGGGTGCGTGATGTCTCTATGGTTGTCTAATTTGTTTATGGATGGGGTGGTTAGGGGGGTGAATGCAAGAGTTTGGGAGAGAAGGGCAGGTATGCAGTCTGTTGTGGATAAAAGGGCTTGGGAAGTGAGTCAGTTGTTGTTCGCTGATGATGCAGCGTTGGTGGATTATTCGGTCGAGAAATTGCAGAAGCTGGTGAGAGTTTGGAAAACTGTGTTAAAGGAGAAAGTTGAGAGTACCAAGGTTATTAGGTTCAGTAGGGTTGTGGGACAAGGCAATTGGATTGAAACTGTGAGTGGAGAAAAAACTGGAGGAAGTAAAGTCTTTTAGATATCTGGAAGTGGATTTGGCAGCGGATGGAACCATGGAAGCGGAAGTGAGTCACGGGATGGGTGAGGGGGCAAAGTTTCTGGGAGTGTTGAAGAATGTGTGGAAAGCGAGAACGTTATCTCGGAGAGCAAAAATGGGTATGTTTGAAGGAATAGTGGTTCCAACAATGTTTTATGGTTGCGAGGCGTGGGCTATAGATAGGGTTGTGCGGAGGAGGGTGGATGTGTTGGAAATGAAATGTTTAAGGACAATGTGTGGTGTGAGGTGGTTTAATCGAATAAGTAATGAACGCGCAAGCGATATGTGTGGAAATACGTGTTGGTGAGAGAGCAGAAGAGGGTGAGTTGAAATGGTGTGGACATAGAGAGAGAATAAGGGAGGAAAGATTGACAAAGAGGATATATATGTCAGCGGTAAAGGGAACAAGAAGAAGCGGGAGACTCATTTGCAAGTAGAAGGATGGAGTGAAAAAGATTTTGAGCGATCGAGGCCTGAACATACTGGAGGGTGAGAGGCGTGGAAGGAATAGAGTGAATTGGAACGGTGCGGTATACCGGGGTCGACGTGCTGTCAATGGATTGAACCAGGGTATTTGAAGCGTCTGGGGTAAACCATGGAAAGTTCTGTGGGGCCTGAATGTGGATGGGGAGCTGTGGTTTCGGTGCATTACACGTGACTGCTAAAGACTCATTGTGAACGGATGTGGCCTTTTTTTGTCAGCTTTCCTGGCGCTACCTCGCTGAATATATCTTCTGCTTTCTCAATCATTCTCTTTATTTCCACACATCTCTGTTACCCTTTCACTACTTACTCGACCAAACCACCTCGCACCACATATTGTCCTCAAAACATTTCACTTCCAACACATCTACCCTCCTCCGCACAACTCTATCTATAGCCCATGCCTCGCAACCATATAACACTGTTGGAACCAATGTTCCTTTGAACATACCCATTTTTGCTCTCCAAGACAATGTTCTCTCCTTCCACAAAGTCATCATCGCTCCCAGAACCTTCGCCCCCTCCCCCACCCTATGACTCACTTCCGCTTTCATGATTCCATCCACTGCTGAGTCCACTCCCAGATATCTAGAACACTTCACTTCCCCCAATTTTTCTCCATTCAAACTTACATCCTAATTAACTTGTCCCTCAACCCTACTGAGCCTAATAACCTTGCTTTCATTCACATTTACTCTCAACTTTTTCATTTCACACACTTTTCCAAACTCTGTCACCAACTTCTACAGTTGCTCATTGGAATCAGCAATTAGAGCTATATCATCAGCGAACAACAACTGACTCACTTCCCAGGCCCTCTCATCCACAACAGACTGCATTCTCGCCCTTCTCTCCAAAACTCTTGCATTCACCTCCCTAACCACCATCATCCATAAACAAATTAAGCAACCATGGGGACACCACACATCCCTACTGCAGGCTGACCTTCGCTTAAACTTAAACTTTAGGAAGAATAAAAGGATGTTTTGGAAGGAGGTGAATAACATGTGTTAGACAAGAGAACAAATGGGAACACCCGTCAAACGGGCAAGGAGGAGGTAATATCAGGGAGTGATGAAGTGAGGAGGAGATGGTGTATGTATTTTGAGGGTTTGTTGAATGGGTTTGATGATAAAGTGGCAGATGTAGGGTGTTTTGGTCGAGGTGGTGTGCGAAGTGACAGGGTCACGGAGAATGGTTTGGCTAAGAGAGAAGAGGTAATGAAAGCCTTGTGGATGACGAAATCCGGCAAGGTGGCGGATTTGGATGGCATTGCAGTGGAATATATTAAGAAAGGGGATGACTGTGTTGTTGATTGGTTGGTAAGGATATCCAATGTATGTATGGATAATGGTGAAGTGCCTGAGGATTGGCGGAATGCGTGCATAGTGCCATTGTACAAAGGCAAAGGGGATAAAGGTGAGTGTTCAAATTACAGAGGTATAAGTTTGTTGAGTATTCCTGGGAAATTATATGGAAAGGTATTGAGTAAAAGGGTGACGGCTTGTACAGAGCATCAGACTGGGGAAGAAGAATGTGGTTTCAGAGTGTTAGAGGATGTGTGGATCAGGTGTTTGCTTTCAAGCATAGGTGTGAGAAATACTTAGAAAAGCAATTGGATTTGTACGTAGCATTTATGGATCTGGAGAGGGCATATGATAGAGTTGATAGAGATGCTCTGTGGAAAGTATTGAAAATATATGGTGTGGCAGGCATGTTGCTGGAAGCAGTCTTCATGAAAGGATGTAAGGCATGTGTACGAGTAGGAAGAGAGCAGAGTGATTAGTTCCTAGTGAAGGTCGGTGTGCGGCAGGGACCTACGATGTCACCATTTTTGGTTAAATCTGTTTATGGGTGGGGTGGTTAGAGAGTTGAATGAAAGAGCCATGGAGAGAGGGGCGACTATGCAGTCTGTAAGGGATCAGGGCGGCCTGGAAGGTGGAGTGTCCTAGCGATGACGGAGAGCCCTCAGCGCTGAAGCATGTGGAGCGTCTCAGCGATGATGGAGAGCCCTCAGCGCTGGGTCTTGTGGAACGCCCCAGCGATGACAGTGAGCCCTCAGGGATGGAACATGTGGAGTGTCCCAGCTATGATGGGGAGCCCTCAGCGCTGGAGCTTGTGGGGCACCCCAGCGATGATGGTAGGCCCTCAGCGCTGGAGCTTGTGGAGCGCCCCAGCGATGATGGGGAGCCCTCAGCGCTGGAGCTTGTGGAGCGCCTCAGTGATGATGGGGAGCCCTCAGCGCTGGAGCTTGTGGAGCGCCCAAGCGATGATGGGGAGCCCTCAGCGCTGGAGCTTGTGGAGCGCCCCAGTGATGATGGTAGGTCCTCAGCGCTGGAGCTTGTAGAGCGCCCCAGTGATGATGGGGACCCTCAGCGCTGGAGCTTATGGAGCGCCCCAGTGATGATGGGGAGCCCTCAGCGCTGGAGCTTGTGGAGCACCCCAGCGATGATGGTAGGTCCTCAACGCTGGAGCTTATGGAGCGCCCCAGCGATGATGGGAAGCCCTCAGTGCTGGAGCTTGTGGAGCGCCCCAGTGATGATGGTAGGTCCTCAGCGCTGGAGCTTGTAGAGCGCCCCAGTGATGATGGGGAGCCCTCAGCGCTGGAGCTTGTAGAGCGCCCCAGTGATGATGGGGAGCCCTCAGCGCTGGAGCTTGTGGAGCGCCCCAGCGATGATGGGGAGCCCTCAGCGCTGGAGCTTTTGGAGCGCCCCCGTGATGATGGGGAGCCCTCAGCGCTGGAGCTTGTAGAGCGCCCCAGTGATGATGGGGAGCCCTCAGCGCTGGAGCTTGTGGAGCGCCCCAGTGATGATAGGGAGCCCTCAGCGCTGGAGCTTGTGGAGCGCCCCCATGATGATGGGGAGCCCTCAGCGCTGGAGCTTGTAGAGCGCCCCAGTGATGATGGGGAGCCCTCAGCGCTGGAGCTTGTAGAGCGCCCCAGTGATGATGGGGAGCCCTCAGCGCTGGAGGTTGTAGAGCGCCCCAGCGATGATGGGAGCCCTCAGCGCTGGAGCTTGTGGAGCGAAGCCAGTGATGATGGGGAGCCCTCAGCGCTGGAGCTTGTGGAGCGTCCTAGTGATGATGGGGAGCCCTCAGCGCTGGAGCTTGTGGAGCGCCCCAGTGATGATGGGGAACCCTCAGCGCTGGAGTTTGTGGAGCGCCCCAGTGATGATGGGGAGCCCTCAGCGCTGGAGCTTGTGGAGCACCCCAGCGATGATGGGGAGCCCTCAGCGCTGGAGCTTGTGGAGCGCCCCCGTGATGATGGGGAGCCCCCAGCGCTGGAGCTTGTGGAGCGCCCCAGTGATGATGGGGAACCCTCAGCGCTGGAGCTTGTGGAGCGCCCCAGTGATGATGGGGAGCCCTCAGCGCTGGAGCTTGTGGAGCGCCCCAGCGATGATGGGGAGCCCTCAGCGCTGGAGCTTGTAGAGCGCCCCAGTAATGATGGGGAGCCCTCAGCGCTGGAGCTTGTAGAGCGCCCCAGTGATGATAGGGAGCCCTCAGCGCTGGAGCTTGTGGAGCGCCCTAGTGATGATGGGGAGCCCTCAGCGTTGGAGCTTGTGGAGCGCCCCAGTGATGATGGGGAGCCCTCAGCGCTGGAGCTTGTGGAGCGCCCCAGTGATGATGGGGAGCCCTCAGCGCTGGAGCTTGTGGAGCGCCCCAGTGATGATAGGGAGCCCTCAGCGCTGGAGCTTGTGGAGCGCCCTAGTGATGATGGGGAGCCCTCAGCGTAGGAGCTTGTGGAGCGCCCCAGTGATGATGGGGAGCCCTCAGCGCTGGAGCTTGTGGAGCGCCCCAGTGATGATGGGGAGCCCTCAGCGCTGGAGCTTGTGGAGCGCCCCAGTGATGATGGGGAGCCCTCAGCGCTGGAGCTTTTGGAGCGCCCCAGCGATGATGGTGGAGACTCGTCCCTTGACGTTGGTGATGGGGATTTGGCGTAAGGGTAGACCCAGCTCCTCCAGTGACACACCTGCAAAACCAACACAGAAAGATCAGGTCACGATGACCAGACAGACAGGTCACGATGACTACACAATCAGGTCACGATGACCAGATAGACAGGTCACGATGACCAGACAGACAGGTCACGATGACTAGACAATCAGGTCACGATGACCAGATAGACAGGTCACGATGATCAGACAAACAGGTCACAATGACCAGTCAGAAAGGTCACGATGACCAGATAGACAGGTCACAATGACCAGACAGAAAGGTCACGATGACCAGATAGACAGGTCACGATGATCAGACAAACAGGTCACAATGACCAGTCAGAAAGGTCACGATGACCAGATAGACAGGTCACGATGACTAGACAATCAGGTCACGATGACCAGATAGACAGGTCACGATGATCAGACAAACAGGTCACAATGACCAGTCAGAAAGGTCACGATGACCAGATAGACAGGTCACGATGACTAGACAATCAGGTCACGATGACCAGATAGACAGGTCACGATGATCAGACAAACAGGTCACAATGACCAGTCAGAAAGGTCACGATGACCAGATAGACAGGTCACGATGACTAGACAATCAGGTCACGATGACCAGATAGACAGGTCACGATGATCAGACAAACAGGTCACAATGACCAGTCAGAAAGGTCACGATGACCAGATAGACAGGTCACAATGACCAGACAGAAAGGTCACGATGACCAGACAGTCATGTCAAGATGATCATCATCATAACCTTCATGATCATCATCATAACCTTCATGATCATCATCACAACCTTCATGATCATCATCATAACCTTCATGATCATCATCATAACCTTCATGATCATCATCATAACCTTCATGATCATCATCATAACCTTCATGATCATCATCATAACCTTCATGATCATCATCATAACCATCGTGATCATCATCATCATCATAACCTTCATGATCATCATCACAATCTTCATGATCATCATCATAACCTTCATGATCATCATCATAACCTTCATGATCATCATCACAACCTTCATGATCATCATCACAACCTTCATGATCATCATCACAACCTTCATGATCATCATCATAACCTTCATGATCATCATCATAACCTTCATGATCATCATCATAACCTTCATGATCATCATCACAACCTTCATGATCATCATCACAACCTTCATGATCATCATCATAACCTTCATGATCATCATCATAACCTTCATGATCATCATCATAACCATCGTGATCATCATCATCATCATAACCTTCATGATCATCATCATAACCTTCATGATCATCATCATAACCTTCATGATCATCATCATAACCTTCATGATCATCACCATAACCATCGTGATCATCATCATCATCATAACCTTCATGATCATCATCATAACCTTCATGATCATCATCATAACCTTCATGATCATCATCATAACCTTCATGATCATCATCATAACCTTCATGATCATGATCATAACCTTCATGATCATCATCATAACCTTCATGATCATCATCATAACCTTCATGATCATCATCATAACCTTCATGATCATCATCATAACCTTCATGATCATCATCATAACCATCGTGATCATCATCATCATCATAACCTTCATGATCATCATCACAACCTTCATGATCATCATCATAACCTTCATGATCATCATCATAACCTTCATGATCATCATCACAACCTTCATGATCATCATCATAACCTTCATGATCATCATCATAACCTTCATGATCATCATCACAACCTTCATGATCATCATCATATCCATCATGATCATCATCATAACCTTCATGATCATCATCATAACCTTCATGATCATCATCATAACCTTCATGATCATCATCATAACCTTCATGATCATCATCATAACCTTCATGATCATCATCATATCCATCATGATTATCATCATAACCTTCATGATCATCATCATAACCTTCATGATCATCATCACAACCTTCATGATCACCATCATAACCATCATTGTCATCATCATAACCTTCATGATCACCATCATAACCTTCATGATCATCATCATAACCTTCATGATCATCATCATAACCTTCATGATCATCATCACAACCTTCATGATCATCATCATAACCTTCATGATCATCATCATATCCATCATGATCATCATCACAACCTTCATGATCATCATCACAACCTTCATGATCATCATCATAACCTTCATGATCATCATCATAACCTTCATGATCACCATCATATCCATCATGATCATCATCACAACCTTCATGATCATCATCACAACCTTCATGATCATCATCATAACCTTCATGATCATCATCACAACCTTCATGATCATCATCATAACCTTCATGATCATCATCATAACCTTCATGATCATCATCACAACCTTCATGATCATCATCATAACCTTCATGATCATCATCATAACCTTCATGATCATCATCATAACCTTCATGATCATCATCATAACCTTCATGATCATGATCATAACCTTCATGATCATCATCATAACCTTCATGATCATCATCACAACCTTCATGATCATCATCATAACCTTCATGATCATCATCATAACCATTATCATCATCATCATAACCTTCATGATCATCATCACAACCTTCATGATCATCATCATAACCTTCATGATCATCATCATAACCTTCATGATCATCATCATAACCTTCATGATCATCATCATAACCTTCATGATCACCATCATAGCCCTCATGATCATCATCACAACCTTCATGATCATCATCACAACCTTCATGATCATCATCATAACCCTCATAATCATCATCACAACCTTCATGATCATCATCATAACCTTCATGATCATCATCAACATAACCTTCATGATCATCATCATAACCTTCATGATCATCATCAACATAACCTTCATGATCATCATCATAACCTTCATGATCATCATCACAACCTTCATGATCATCATCATAACCTTCATGATCATCATCATAACCTTCATGATCATCATCATAACCTTCATGATCATCATCATAACCTTCATGATCATCATCATAACCCTCATAATCATCATCACAACCTTCATGATCATCATCACAACCTTCATGATCATCATCATCATCATAACCTTCATGATCATCATCATAACCTTCATGATCATCATCATCATCATAACCTTCATGATCATCACATCATAACCTTCATGATCATCATCATAACCTTCATGATCATCATCACAACCTTCATGATCATCATCATAACCTTCATGATCATCATCATAACCTTCATGATCATCATCATAACCTTCATGATCATCATCATAACCTTCATGATCATCATCATAACCTTCATGATCATCATCATAACCTTCATGATCATCATCATAACCTTCATGATCATCATCATAACCTTCATGATCATCATCATAACCTTCATGATCATCATCATAACCTTCATGATCATCATCATAACCTTCATGATCATCATCATAACCTTCATGATCATCATCATAACCTTCATGATCATCATCATAACCTTCATGATCATCATCATAACCTTCATGATCATCATCATAACCTTCATGATCATCATCATAACCTTCATGATCATCATCATAACCTTCATGATCATCATCATAACCTTCATGATCATCATCATAACCTTCATGATCATCATCATAACCTTCATGATCATCATCATAACCTTCATGATCATCATCATAACCTTCATGATCATCATCATAACCTTCATGATCATCATCACAACCTTCATGATCATCATCATAACCTTCATGATCATCATCATAACCTTCATGATCATCATCATAACCTTCATGATCATCATCACAACCTTCATGATCATCATCACAACCTTCATGATCATCATCATAACCTTCATGATCATCATCACAACCTTCATGATCATCATCATAACCTTCATGATCATCATCACAACCTTCATGATCATCATCATAACCTTCATGATCATCATCATAACCTTCATGATCATCATCATAACCCTCATGATCATCATCATAACCTTCATGATCATCATCATAACCTTCATGATCATCATCATCATAACCTTCATGATCATCATCATAACCTTCATGATCATCATCATAACCTTCAGCATCATCATTATAACACATTATATGTGTATCATATCTATGCTCAGTTCTGAGCCCTTCCTGTACGTTGGTGTTCCAGCTGGAGTGTGTGTGTGTGTGTGTGTGTGTGTGTGTGTGTGTGTGTGTGTGTGTGTGTGTGTGTGTGTGTGTGTGTGTGTGTGTGTGTGTGTGTGTGTGTGCGTGTGTGTATCTTACCTATGTTCAGTTCTGAGCCCTTCCTGTACGTTGGTGTTCCAGTTGGAGTGTGTGTGTGTGTGTGTGTGTGTGTGTGTATATTACCTATGTTCAGTTCTGAGCCCTTCCTGTACGTTGCCAAGTGTTCCACTTGGAGTGTGTGTGTGTGTGTGTGTGTGTGTGTGTGCGTGTGTGTATCTTACCTATGCTCAGTTCTGAGCCCTTCCTGTACGTTGGTGTTCCAGTTGGAGTGTGTGTGTGTGTGTGTGTGTGTGTGTGTGTGTGTGTATATTACCTATGTTCAGTTCTGAGCCCTTCCTGTACGTTGCCAAGTGTTCCACTTGGAGTGTGTGTGTGTGTGTGTGTGTGTGTGTGTGCGTGTGTGTATCTTACCTATGCTCAGTTCTGAGCCCTTCCTGTACGTTGGTGTTCCAGTTGGAGTGTGTGTGTGTGTGTGTGTGTGTGTGTGTGTATATTACCTATGTTCAGTTCTGAGCCCTTCCTGTACGTTGCCAAGTGTTCCACTTGGAGTGTGTGTGTGTGTGTGTGTGTGTGTGTGTGTGTGTGTGTCTTACCTATGTTCAGTTCTGAGCCCTTCCTGTACGTTGGTGTTCCAGTTGGAGTGTGTGTGTGTGTGTGCGTGTCTTACCTATGTTCAGTTCTGAGCCCTTCCTGTACGTTGGTGTTCCAGTTGGAGTGAAGGACAAGGTAGAGAAGGCCTCAGACTGGGCCAAGCTGCCGGAGTCTGCTCGTAGCTCTGCCCTCAGTCGCTCCAGCGCTGTCAGATAAACATACATGAGTGAACCATGATCTCGTTATGATGTTAATGATTAACTCAGCAGAACCCATTTCTCTGTAAGAGTTGGTATGTTACCCAGGAACTCTCACCTGCACTGCCCACTTTACTAGTAACAAGATATTGTAGATTTCTCTGAAGTAAGTCCTTCTTCAATAGCCCGTAGTGCCATGGTACAACCTCGCGAGGTGACTATAGTGCCATGGTACAGCCTCGCCAGGTGACTATAGTGCCATGGTACAACCTCGCCAGGTGACTATAGTGCCATGGTACAACCTCGCCAGGTGACCGTAGTGCCATGGTACAACCTCGCCAGGTGACCGTAGTGCCATGGTACAACCTCGCCAGGTGACTATAGTGCCATGGTACAACCTCGCCAGGTGACCGTAGTGCCATGGTACAACCTCGCCAGGTGACTATAGTGCCATGGTACAACCTCGCCAGGTGACCGTAGTGCCATGGTACAACCTCGCCAGGTGACTATAGTGCCATGGTACAACCTCGCCAGGTGACCGTAATGCCATGGTACAACCTCGCCAGGTGACTATAGTGCCATGGTACAACCTCGCCAGGTGACCGTAGTGCCATGGTACAACCTCACCAGGTGACCGTAGTGCCATGGTACAACCTCGCCAGGTGACTATAGTGCCATGGTACAACCTCGCCAGGTGACCGTAGTGCCATGGTACAACCTCGCCAGGTGACTATAGTGCCATGGTACAACCTCGCCAGGTGACTATAGTGCCATGGTACAACCTCGCCAGGTGACTATAGTGCCATGGTACAACCTCGCCAGGTGACCGTTGTGCCATGGTACAACCTCGCCAGGTGACCGTTGTGCCATGGTACAACCTCGCCAGGTGACTATAGTGCCATGGTACAACCTCGCCAGGTGACTATAGTGCCATGGTACAACCTCGCCAGGTGACTATAGTGCCATGGTACAACCTCGCTAGGTGACCGTAGTGCCATGGTACAACTCGCCAGGTGACTATAGTGCCATGGTACAACCTCGCCAGGTGACTATAGTGCCATGGTACAACCTCGCCAGGTGACCGTTGTGCCATGGTACAACCTCGCCAGGTGACCGTTGTGCCATGGTACAACCTCGCCAGGTGACTATAGTGCCATGGTACAACCTCGCCAGGTGACTATAGTGCCATGGTACAACCTCGCCTGGTGATCTGCAACATGTTTATCTCTCCTGGACGTCTCCTCGTAATATCACATCTGACACCTCGGGTATCGATGTTTCCTGGCGCTACTTCGCTAACGCAGGGGGTGGCAATCAGTTGTGGGGCAGAAGATAATGTATATGTTAAGTTTTTGTTCATGCATTTGAGCGGTTTTCTCTGTGGCATATGGAAAGGATGAGGGAGAGCATATAAATATATGTGTAAGTAAACCCTCGTGAATGCTTATGTATGAATGCATATATAAGTGCACTCATATGTACGTGTGCTTGCTTATATATATATATATATATATATATATATAGAGAGAGAGAGAGAGAGAGAGAGAGAGATAATAAGATAATCTCCAACAACCAGGCTCGAACCCGGGACTCCTGAGTGGCAGACGGGAGCGCTACTACTAGGCTATGATCACCACTATAAGGTAATGACTATTTGAGTACTTGGTAAATCTTACGTCTCACCCAACCAGCAGATAGCATTCTACCTAACCTACCTGTACGACACGGAGGGATATATATAAATATATATATATATATATATATATATATATATATATATATATATATATATATATATATATATATATATATATATATTTCTTTTTTCTTTTTTTTTTTGCTTTGTCGCTCTCTCCCGCGTTTGCGAGGTAGCGCAAGGAAACAGACGAAAGAAATGGCCCAACCCACCCCCATACACATGTATATACATACACGTCCACACACGCAAATATACATACCTACACAGCTTTCCATGGTTTACCCCAGACGCTTCACATGCCCTGATTCAATCCACTGACAGCACGTCAACCCCGGTATACCACATCGATCCAATTCACTCTATTCCTAGCCCTCCTTTCACCCTCCTGCATGTTCAGGCCCCGATCACTCAAAATCTTTTTCACTCCATCTTTCCACCTCCAATTTGGTCTCCCAATTCTCCTCGTTCCCTCCACCTCCGACACATATATCCTCTTGGTCAATCTTTCCTCACTCATTCTCTCCATGTGCCCAAACCATTTCAAAACACCCTCTTCTGCTCTCTCAACCACGCTCTTTTTATTTCCACACATCTCTCTTACGCTTACGTTACTTACTCGATCAAACCACCTCACACCACACATTGTCCTCAAACATCTCATTTCCAGCACATCCATCCTCCTGCGCACAACTCTATCCATAGCCCACGTCTCGCAACCATACAACATTGTTGGAACCACTATTCCTTCAAACATACCCATTTTTGTTTTCCGGGATAGTGTTCTCGACTTCCACACATTCTTCAAGGCTCCCAGGATTTTCGCCCCCTCCCCCACCCTATGATTCACTTCCGCTTCCATGGTTCCATCCGCTGCCAGATCCACTGCCAGATATCTAAAACACTTTACTTCCTCCAGTTTTTCTCCATTCAAACTTACCTCCCAATTGACTTGACCCTCAACCCTACTGTACCTAATAACCTTGCTCTTATTCACATTTACTCTTAACTTTCTTCTTTCACACACTTTACCAAACTCAGTCACCAGCTTCTGCAGTTTCTCACATGAATCAGCCACCAGCGCTGTATCATCAGCGAACAACAACTGACTCACTTCCCAAGCTCTCTCATCCCCAACAGACTTCATACTTGCCCCTCTTTCCAAAACTCTTGCATTCACCTCCCAGACAAACCCCATCCATAAACAAATTAAACAACCATGGAGACATCACACACCCCTGCCGCATACCTACATTCACTGAGAACCAATCACTTTTCTCTCTTCCTACACGTACACATGCCTTACATCCTCGATAAAAACTTTTCACTGCTTCTAACAACTTGCCTCCCACACCATATATTCTTAATACCTTCCACAGAGCATCTCTATCAACTCTATCATATGCCTTCTCCAGATCCATAAATGCTACATACAAATCCATTTGCTTTTCTAAGTATTTCTCACATACATTCTTCAAAGCAAACACCTGATCCACACATCCTCTACCACTTCTGAAACCACACTGCTCTTCCCCAATCGGATGCTTTGTACATGCCTTCACCCTCTCAATCAATACCCTCCCATATAATTTACCAAGAATACTCAACAAACTTATACCTCTGTAATTTGAGCACTCACTCTTATCCCCTTTGCCTTTGTACAATGGCACTATGCAAGCATTCCGCCAATCCTCAGGCACCTCACCATGAGTCATACATACATTAAATAACCTTACCAACCAGTCAATAATACAGTCACCCCCTTTTTTAATAAATTCCACTGCAATACCATCCAAACCTGCTGCCTTGCCGGCTTTCATCTTCCGCAAAGTTTTTACTACCTCTTCTCTGTTTACCAAATCATTTTCCCTAACCCTCTCACTTTGCACACCACCTCGACCAAAACACCCTATATCTGCCACTCTATCATCAAACACATTCAACAAACCTTCAAAATACTCACTCCATCTCCTTCTCACATCACCACTACTTGTTATCACCTCCCCATTTGCTCCCTTCACTGAAGTTCCCATTTGCTCCCTTGTCTTACGCACTTTATTTACCTCCTTCCAGAACATCTTTTTATTCTCCCTAAAATTTAATGATACTCTCTCACCCCATATATATATATATATATATATATATATATATATATATATATATATATATATATATATATATATATATATATATATATTGCTTTGTCGCTGTCTCCCGCGTTAGCGAGGTAGCGCAAGGAAACAGACGAAAGAATGGCCCAACCCACTCACATACACATGTATATACGTACACGTCCACACAAGCAAATATGCATATCTATACATCTACACGTATGCATATATATACACACACAGACATATACATATATACACATGTACATAATTCATACTGTCTGCGTTTATTCATTCTCATTCGCCACGCCTGCCACACATGAAATAGAAAATACCTCCCCCCCTCATGTGCGCCAGGTAGCGCTAGGAAAAGACAACAAAGGTCACATTTGTTCACACTCAGTCTCTAGCTGTCATGTAATAATGCACCGAAACTACAGCCCCCTTTCCACATCCAGGCCCCACAGAACTTTCCATGGTTTACCCCAGACGCTTCACACACCCTGGTTCAATCCACTGACAGCACGTCGACCCCGATATACAACATCGTTCCAATTCACTCTATTCCTTGCACGCCTTTCAACCTCCTGCATGTTCAGGCCCCGATCACCCAAAATCTTTTTCACTCCATCTTTCCACATCCAATTTGGTCTCCCAATTCTCCTCGTTCCCTCCACCTCTGATACATATATCCTCTTGGTCAATCTTTCCTCACTCATTCTCTTCATGTGACCAAAATATTTCAAAACACACTCTTCTGGTCTCTCAACCACACTCTTTTTATTACCACACATCTCTCTTACCCTATTATTACTTACTCGATCAAACCACCTCACACCGCATATTGTCCTCAAACATCTCATTTCCAGCACATCCACCCTCCTCCGCACAACTCTATCTATAGCCCACGCTTCGCAACCATATAACATTTTTGGAACCACTATTCCTTCAAACATACCCATTTTTGATTTCCGAGATAATGTTCGCAACTTCAACACATTCTTCAACGCACCTAGAACTTTCGCCCTCTCCCCCACCCTATGATTCACTTCCGCTCCCATGGTTCCATCCGCTGCCAAATCCACACCCAGATATCTAAAACACTTCACTTCCTCCAGTTTTTCTCCATTCAAACTTACCTCCCAGTTGACTTGTCCCTCAACCCTACTGTACCTAATACCCTTGCTCTTTTTCACATTTACTCTCAGCATTCTTCTTTTACACACTTTACCAAACTCACTCACCAGCTTCTGTAGTTTCTCACACGAATCAGCCACCAGCGCTGTATCGTCAGCGAACAACAACTGACTCACTTCCCAAGCTCTCTTATCTACAAAAGACTGCATACGTGCCCCTCTTTCCAAAACTCTTGCATTCACCTCCCAGACAAACCCATCCTTAAACAAATTAAACAGCCATGGAGACATCACATACCCCTGCCGCAAAACTACATTCACTGAGAACCAATCACTTTCCTCTCTTCCTACACGTACACATGCCTTCCATCCTCGATATAAACATTTCACTGCCTCCCACACCATATATTCTTAATATCTTCCACAAAGCATCTCTATCAACTCTATCATATGCCTTTTCCAGATCCATAAATGCTGCATACAAATCCATTTGCTTTTCTAAGTATTTCTCACATACATTCTTCAAAGCAAACACCTGATCCACACATCCTCCAGCACTTCTGAAACCACACTGCTCTTCCCCAACCTGATGCTCCGTACATGCCTTCACCCTCTCAATCAATACCCTCCCATATAATTTACCAGGAATACTCAACAAACTTATACCTCTGTAATTTGAGCACTCACTCTTATCCCTTCTCCCTTTGTACAATGGCAATATGCAAGCATTACTCCAATCCTCAGGCACCTCAGCATGAGTCATACATACATTAAATACCTTTACCAACCAGTCAAATATACAGCCACCCCCTTTTTTGATAAATTCCACTGCAATACCAACCAAACCCGCTGCCTTGCCGGCTTTCATCTTCCGCAAAGCTTTTACTACCTCTTCTCTGTTTACCAAATCATTCTCCCTAACCCTCTCACTTTGCACACCACCTCGACCAAAACACCTAATATATGCCACTCTATCATCAAACACATTCAACAAACTTTCAAAATCCTCATTCCATCTCCTTCTCACATCACCACTAACTGTTATCACCTACCCATTAGCTCCTTTCACTTACGTTCCCATTTGTTCCCTTGTCTTACACACTTTATTTACCTCCTTCCAAAACATCTTTTCATTCTCTCAAAAATTTAATGATACTCTTTCACCCAAACTCTCATTTGCCCTCTTTTTCACCTCTTGCACCTTTCTCTTGACCTCCTGCCTCTTTCATTTATACATCTCCCAGTCATTTGCATTATTTCCCTGCAAAAATCGTCCAAATGCCTCTCTCTTCTCTTTCACTAATACTCTTACTTCTTCATCCCACCACTCACTACCCTTTCTAATCTGCCCACCTCCCACGCTTCTCATGCCACAAGCATCTTTTGCACAAGCCATCACTGCTTCTCTAAATACATCCCATTCCTCCCCGACTCCCTTACTTCCTTTGTTCTCACCTTTTCCCATTCTGTACTCAGTCCCTCCTGGTACTTCCTCACACAAGTCTCCTTCCCAAGCTCACTTACTCTCACCACTCTCTTCACTCCAACATTCTCTCATCTTTTCTGAAAACCTCTACAAATCTTCACCTTCGACTCCACAAGAGTCAATGGATTTATCCAGGGTATGTGAAGCGTCTGGAGTAAACCATGGAAAGTGTTGAGGGGCCTGGGGGGCCCACGCCTCGCAACCATGTAACACTGTTGGAACCACTATTCCTTCCAACACACCCATTTTTGCTTTCCAAGATAACGTTCTCGACTTCTACGGTTTTCAACGCTCCCAGAACTTTGGCACCCTCCCCCACCCTGTGACTCACTTCCGCTTCCATGGTCCCATCCGCTGCCAAATCCACCCCTAGATATGTAAAACCTTTAACTTCCTCCAGTTTTTCTCCATTCAAACCTACTTCCCAATTGACTTGTCCCTCAACCCTAGCGTACCTGATACCCTTACTCTTATTCACATTTACTCTCAGCTTTCTTCTTTCATACACTTTACCAAACTCACTCACCAGTTTCTGCAGTTTCTCACCCGAATCAGCCACCAGCGCTGTATCATCAGGCAACAACAACTTACTCTTTTCCCAAGCTCTCTCATCCACAACAGACTGCATACTTGCCCCTCTTTCCAAAACTCTTGCATTCATCTCCCTAACAACCCCATCCATAAACAAATTAAACAACAATGGAGACGTCACGCACCCCTGCAGCAAACAAACGTTCACTGAGAACCAATCACTTTCCTCTCTATCTACACACACACACACACACACACACACACACACACACACACACACACACACACACATACATATACGCAATATATACATACCTATACATCTCACCGTATACATGTATAAACACACAGGGACATATACATATATAAACATGCACGTAATTCATACTGTCTGCCTTTATTCATTCCCATCACCATGCTCTGTACATGCCTTCACCCTCTCAATCAATACCCTCCCTTATAATTTACCAGGAATACTCAACAAACTTATACCTCTGTAACTTGCGCACTCACTCTTATCCCCTTTGCCTATGTACAATGGCACTATGCAAGCATACCGCCAATCCTCAGGCACCTCACCATGAGTCATACATACATTAAATAACCTTACCAGCCAGTCAACAATACAGTCACCCCCTATTTTAATAAGTTCCACTGCAATACCATCCAAACCCGCTGCCTTACCAGTAGTTACAATAACGACGGCCAGCATGGACTTTTACCAGGTAAAAGTACTCAGACTCAACCCTGAGTTCATTATGATGATATGTGAGACACTGTTGTAAGGAGAGCGAAATGACGGATCCTTAGAGGGAAAATGCCTCACCCTGACCTCCAGCTTGATCCGTTACCTGAACCTATGTTCCGTGACCTCACCCTTAATTCTTTATCTCACCCTTGAGCTTCGACCTCATTCTTGACCTATAGCCTTACCCTTGATCCACGTCGTGACTCGTCTTTCATTACCTAGCCCTTTATCCATGACCTTAACCTTGACTCGTGTGAACTCACCCTTGATCAGATATCTTGATCCATGACCTCACCCTTGATCCATGACCTTACCCTTGATCCATGACCTCACCCTTGATCCATGACCTAAGCCTTGACCCATGACCTAAGCCTTGATCCATGACGTCACCCTTGATCTGTGACCTCACCCTTGATCCATGACCTCACCCTTGATCCATGACCTAACCCTTGATCAATGACCTCATCCTTGATCCTTGACCTCACCCTTGATGCATGACCTCGCCCTTGATCTATGGCCTCACCCTTGATGCATGACCTCATCCTAGATCCGTGACCTCACCCTTGATCCGTGACCTCACCCTTGATCCGTGACCTCAGCACTGACCCCCGACTTTACTATTGACCTTTTACTTCACACCTCATCCCTCACCGTTGACCCATAACTTCATCCTTGACCCTTTACCTCAACATTGATGTATGACCTAAGACTTGACCCGTGACCTCATCCCATACTACCTCAGCTCAGACCCATGCACTCACATTTGACCCTTGACCTCACCCTTGACCAGTAACCTCACCCTTGACCAGTAACCTCACCCTTGACCAGTAACCTCACCCTTGAGCAGATCCATCTCGTCCATCTCGGAGTTGTTGATGATATTCAGTTGCCTGTGGAACTTGCGGGCCAAATGGCGACGGACGTAGTTGGCTTGGATTTCTTGTTTGGTTCTTGGTACACGACATTTGAGAACACAGCAGAAGAAGATGGCTGCAGGATCAGGTAAGGAGATATTATCAACATTATAGATATCATAGAACGAATCCATTTCCCTCCTTCCCTTACATTTCATATTAAACTAAGTACAAGATGATCACATGTCCACGTCTCACTGGGGTGTTAGGATGGAACGCACACACAAGCAGACCTTAACAATGTGTACAAGATGATCACATGTCCACGTCTCACTGGGGTGTTAGGATGGAACGCACACACAAGCAGACCTTAACAATGTGTACAAGATGATCACATGTCCACGTCTCACTGGGGTGTTAGGATGGAACCCACACACAATCAGACCTTAACAATGTGTACAAGATGATCACATGTCCACGTCTCACTGGGAGGTTAGGATGGAACCCACACACAAGCTGACCTTAACAATGTGTACAAGTGTCATGACCAATCAGGAGAGGCAGAGTTGTTGGTCTCCATTGATTATATCAGACAATACAGAGTTTGTGGGTCACTGAATGTACTAGTGTTTAATACGAGGAAGGACACATTTCATAACTGTTATATACATGGTAGTAGAACTAAAGCGTACATCATACTCATAATATATGGTAGTAGAACTGTACCGTGCATCATACTTATAATATATAGTGGTAGAAGTATACCGTACATCATACTCATAACATATCAAAATTCATATTGAAGGTGTTAAGCCACGAAACCATACTAGCCAACTTCATGTATCTAACACGAAAAGGAATCTCCAGGAAACCCGGGCTGCCCGTAGTGCTACGTAGATGCTGTGGCAACCCACACCAGACAAGTCAAACTGTGAGAGTCATTATACACCCTGGGGTACAGGTGCCATGTGATACTGTGAGTCAGTATACACCCTGAGGTACAGGTACCATGTGATACTGTAAGAGTCAGTATACACCCTGGGGTACAGGTACCATGTGATACTGTAAGAGTCAGTATACACCCTGAGGTACAGGTACCATGTGATACTGTAAGAGTCAGTATACACCCTGGGGTACAGGTACCATGTGATACTGTAAGAGTCATTATACACCCTGGGGTACAGGTACCATGTGATACTGTAAGAGTCAGTATACACCCTGGGGTACAGGTACCATGTGATACTGTAAGAGTCAGTATACACCCTGGGGTACAGGTACCATGTGATACTGTAAGAGTCATTATACACCCTGGGGTACAGGTACCATGTGATACTGTAAGAGTCAGTATACACCCTGGGGTACAGGTACCATGTGATACTGTAAGAGTCAGTATACACCCTGGGGTACAGGTACCATGTGATACTGTAAGAGTCATTATACACCCTGGGGTACAGGTAACATGTGATACTGTAAGAGTCAGTATACACCCTGGGGTACAGGTACCATGTGATACTGTAAGAGTCATTATACACCCTGGGGTACAGGTACCATGTGATACTGTAAGAGTCAGTATACACCCTGGGGTACAGGTGCCATGTGATACTAGAAGTGTCAGTATACGCCCTGGGGTACACGTAAGATGTGATACTGTAAGAGTCATTATACACCCTGAGGTACAGGTACCATGTGATACTGTAAGAGTCAGTATACACCCTGGGGTACAGGTACCATGTGATACTGTAAGAGTCAGTATACACCCTGGGGTACAGGTACCATGTGATACTGTAAGAGTCAGTATACACCCTGGGGTACAGTTGATATGTAATACTGTTAAAGTCAGTATACACCCTGGGGTGCAGTTGATATGTAATACTGTGAAAGTCAGTATACACCCTGGGGTACAGTTGATATGTAATACTGTGAGAGTCAGTATACACCGAAGGGTACAGATAACATGTGATTCTGTAAAAGACAGTATACACCCTGGGGAAGAGGTAACATGTGATACTGTAAGTGTCGGTATACACCCCTGGGGTACAGGTAACATGTGATAATATAAGTGTCAGAATACACCCTGGGGTACAGAAAAACTATGACACTGTAAGTGTCAGTATACATCATGGAGTACAGGTGACATGTGATACTGTGTCAGCATACACACTGGGGTACAGTTTACATGTGATACTGTAAGAGTTAATTAAACTGTAGGGTACAGGAAACATGTAAAAAAGTGTCAGTATACACCCTGGGGTACACGTAACATGTGATACTAGAAGTGTCAGTATACGCCCTGGGGTACACGTAAGATGTGATACTGTAAGTGTCAGTATAAACCCCGGGGTACAGGTAAAATGTGATTCTGTATGTGTCAGTATACACCCTGGTTTACAGGTATTATGCAATACTGTAAGTGTCAGTATAAACCCATAGGTACATGTAACATCTGATAATGAGAGTGTCAGTATATACACTGGGGTACAGACAAAGTGTGATACTGCAAGTGTCAGTATACACCCTTGGGTAGAGGTAACATGTGATACTGTACGCTGGTGTACAGGTAACATCTAATATAGTAAGAGCCAGTATACACCCTGGACTACAGGTAAATGTGAGACTGTAAGTGTAAGTATAGAGCCTGGGGTACAGGTAACATGTGATACTGTAATAGTCAGGATAAACCCTGGGATACAAGCATTATATGATACTGTAAGCGTCAGTATACACCCTGGGGTACAGGTAACATGTGATACTATAAGTTTCAGTATACAACCTGAGGTACAGGTAATATGTGATACTGTAAGTGTCAGTATACGCCCTGGGATACAGGTAACATGTGATATTGTGAGTATCAGTATACACCCTGGGGAACAAGTGACACGTAATACTGTAAGTGTCAATATACACCCTGGGGTACAGGTAACATGTGATACTGTAAGTTTCAGGATACACCCTGGACTAGAGGAAAATGTGATACTGTAAGTGCCAGTACACAGCCTGGGATACAGGTAACATGTAATACTGTAAGTGTCGGAGTAAACCCTGAGTTACAGGTAAGATATGATACTCTAAATGTCAGGATACTCCCTGGGGTACAGGTGACAGGTGATACTGTAAGAGTCAGTATTAAACCTGGTTTAAAGGTACCATGTCATACAGTAAGTGTCAGTATACACCCAGGGGTACATGTAACATGTGATACTGTAGGTGTCAGTATACACCCTAGGATACAGGTAAAATGTGATACTGCAAGTGTCAGTATACATCCTTGGGTACAGGTAACATGTGATACTATAACTGTCAGTATACACGCTGGGATGCAGATAGAATATGATAATGTAAGAGTCACTATACACCCTGGGGTACAAGTAGAACGTGATACAGTAAGTGTCAGTAACCAGCCTGGAGTACAGGTGACATGTGGTGCTGTAATAGTCAGAATAAACCTTGGGGTACAAGTAACAGGTGATACTGTGAGTGTTAGTATACACCCTGGAGTACAGATAACATGTGATTCTGTAAGAGTCAGTATACACCCTGGGTTACAGATAATATGTGATACTGTAAAAGTCAGTATACACCCTAGGGCACAGGTCACATGTGATATTGCGAGTGTCAGTATACACCCTGGGGAACAGGTGACACGTAATACTGTAAGTGTCAGTTTCACTATGGACTACGGGTAACATGTGATACTGTAAGTGTCAGTATAAACCCTGCAGTATACAGGTAACATGTCATTCTGTAACTTCTGTATACACCCAAGGTTACAGGTAACGTGCGATGCAGTATGAATCAGTATACATCCTGGGTTACAGGTAATATGTGATACTGTAGGTGTCAATATACACCCTGGCGTACAGGTAACATGTGATACTGAAAGTGTCAGTATACACCATGGGGTACAAGTAACAAGTGATACTCTAAATATCAGTATACAACCTCTAGTAAAGGTAACAAATGTTAGTGTAAGTGTCAGTATACACTCTGGGCACAGGTAACATGTGATACTGTAAGTGTCAGCATACACACTGGGGTACAGGTAACATGTGATACTGTAAGAGTTAATATACACCGTGGAGAACAGGAAACTAGTAATACTATAAGTGTCAGTATAAACCCTGGGGTACAGGCAAGATGTGATACTGAAAGTGTCAGTATACACCCTAGGGTACAAGTAAAATGTGATATTGTATGTATCAGTATACACCCTGGTTTACAGGTACTATGTAATACTTTAAGTGTCAGTGTACATCCAGGGGTATTTGTAACACATTATACTGAAAGTGTCAGTATACACCCTCGAGTACAGGTAAAATGTGACACTGCAAGTGTCAGCATACCCCCTTGGGTACAGGAAACATGTGATAGTGTGGCACAATTCACACTGGGGTACAGGTAATATCTGATACACTAAGAGTCAGTATACACCCTGGGCTGCAGGTAAAATGTGATACTATAAATGTAAGTATACAGCCTGGGGTACAGGTAACATGTGATACTCTAATAATCAGTATGAATCCTGGGGTACAAGTAACATGTGATAATGTATATCTCAGGATACACCCTGGGGTACAGGTAACATTTGATACTGTAAGTGTCAGTATACACCCTGGGGTACAGGTAACATTTGATACTGTAAGTGTCAGTATACACCCTTGGATACAGGTGACATGTGATACTGTAAGTGTCAATATACACCCTGAGATACAGGTGATATTGTGAGTGTTAATGTACACCTTGGCGAACAGGTGACACGAAATATCGTAGGTGTCAATATATACCATGGGGTACAGGTATCATGTGATACTGTAAGTGTCATTATACACCCTGGGATACAGGTAACAAGTAAATGTCAGTATACATCCTCTGATAACATGTCATAGTGTAAATGTCATTATACAGTCTTGGCTGTAGGTAACATACAATATTGTAAGTGTCAGTATACACCCTTGGGTATATGTAACATGTGATACTGTATGTGTAAGTATAAACCCTGGGGCACATGTAATATGTGATACTATAAGTGCCACTATACACCCTGGGGTATAGACAACAAGTGATACTGTAAGTGTCAGTATACATTCTAGGGTGCAGGTAACAGGTGATGCAGTAAATCAGCATACACAATGGGGTACAGCTAGCAAGAGATACTGTAAGAGTCAGTATAAACCCTAGGGTACAGGTAACAAGTGATACTCTAAGTGTCAGTATACACCCTCTGGTACGGGTAACATGTGATAGTGTAAGTGTCAGTATACACCCTGGGGTACAAGTACGTCGTAATAATGTAACTGCCAGTATACCCCATAGGGTACAGGGAATATATAATACTGTAAGTACCAGTATACACCCTGGGATACAGGTAACATGTGATAGAGTAAGTGTCAGAATACAACCTGGGTACATGTAACATTTGATACTGAAAGTATCAGTATACACACTGGGGTACAGTAAAAATGTGATAATGCAAGTATCAATATACACCCTTCGGTACAGGTAACATGTGATACTCAAAGTGTCCGTTTACACCGTGAGTGACAGGTAACATGTGACTCTGTGTCAAAATACACCCTGGGGTACAGACAACAGGTGATACTCTAAGTGTCAGTATGCACCATAGGGTACAGGGAATTTTTGATACTGTAAGTGTCAGTATACACAATGGGGTACAAATAAAATGTGAAACTATAAGTGTCAGTATACACCCTGAGTGCATGTAACATGTAATACTGAAAGTATCAGTATACAGTCTGGGGTACAGGTAAAATGTGATACTCTGTCAGTGTACATCCTGGGGCATAAGAAACATGTAATACCGTGAGTGTCAGTAAACACCGAAGGGTACAGGTAAAACGTGATACTGTGAGTGTCAATATACACTAAGGGGTACACGTAACATGTGATACTATAATTGCTACTATACACCCTGGGGTACAGGTAACATGTGATACTGCAAGTGTCAGTATATACCCTAGGGTACATGTAAAATGTGATACTGAAAGTATCAGTACACACCATTGGGTACAGAAAAAATGTGATATTGCAAGTATCAATATACACCCTTAGGTACAAGTAACAAGTGCTAATGTAAGTGTCAGGATACACACTGGGGTACAGGTAACAAGTGGTACTGTAAATGACAGTATACATACTCTGGTACAGGTAAAATGTGATAGTGTACGTGTTAGTATATACCCTGAGGAACAGGTAACAAGTGAAACTGTGTCAGTATGCACCATAAGGCGAAGGTAACATGTGATACTCTAAGTGTCAGTATACAACCTGAGATAGAGGTAACATGTCATACTCTAAGTGACAAAATACACTCTGGAGTACAGGTAACATGTGACACTGAAAATGTCAGTACACACCCTAAGGTACACGTAACATGTGATACTATAAGTGCCAGTATACACCTGGGAAACAGGTAACATGTGATACTGTAAGTGCCAGTATACACCTGGGAAACAGGTAACATGTGATACTGCATTTGGAGTATAAACCCTAGGGTACAGTTAACATGTGATACAGTAAGAGTCAGTATAAACCCTGGGGTACACGTAACATGTGATAGTGTAAGAGTCAGAATACAACCTGGGTACATGTAACATTTGATACTGAAAATATCAGTATACACCCTGGGGTACAGAAAAAATGTGATAATGCAAGTGTCAATATACACCCTTCGGTACAGGTAACATGTGATACTGTAATTGTCCGTATACACCCTGAGTTACAGGTAACATGTGACAATGTAAGTGTCGAACTACACCCTGGAGTCCAGGTAACATGTGATACTATAAGTGTCAGTATACACCATAGGATACAGGAAATTTGTGATACTGTAAGTGTCAGTATACAGCTTGGGGTACAAATAAAATGTGAAACTGTAAGTGTTAGTATACACCCTGAGTGCATGTAGCATGTGATACTGAAAGTATCAGTATACCGTCTGGGGTAAAGGTAAAATGTGATAATATAAGTGCCAGTATACGTCCTGGGGTACAGGAAACATATAATACCGTGAGTGTCAGTATACAACATAGGGTACAGGTAAAACGTGATACTGTGAGTGTCAATATACACCAAGGGGTACAGGTAACATGTGATACTATAAGTGCTAGCATACACCCTGGGGTACAGGTAACATGTGATACTTCAAGTGTCAGTATATACCCTGTGGTACATGTAAAACGTGATACTGAAAGTATCAGTATACACCATGGGGTACAGGTAAAATGTGATACTGCAAGTATCAATATACACCCTTGAGTACAGGTAACATGTGATAATGTAAGTGTCAGTATACATCCTGGGTTACAGGTAACAAGTGATACTGAAAATGTCAGTATACACACTCTGGTACAGGTAACATATGACAGTGTAAGTGTCAGTATACACCTTGAGGTACAGGTAACACGTGAAACTGTGTCAGTATACACCATAGGGCACAGGTAACATGTGATACTCTAATTGTCAGTATACAACCTGAGATAGAGGTAACATGCCATACTCTAAGTGACAGTATACACTCTGGAGTACAGGTAAAATGTGATACTTAAAGTGTCAGTATACACCCTCGGGTACAGGTAACATGTGATGCTGTAAGTGTCAGTATACACCCTAGGGTACAGGTAACATGTGATACTATAAGTGCCAGTATGCACCTGGGGAACAAGTAACATGTGATACTGTAATTGGTAGTATAAACCCTAGGGTACAGTTGACATGTGATACAGTAAGAGTCAGTATAAACCCTAGGGTACAGGTAACATGTGATTCTGTAAGAGTCAGAATACACCCTGGTGTAAAAGGTAACAAGTGATACTTTAAGTACAGGTAACATGTGATACTATAAGTGCTAGTATACACCCTTAGGTACGGGTAACATGTGATAATCGAAGTGTCTGTAAACACCCTAGGGTATTGGTAACATGTGTTACTGAAAGTATCAGTATATACCCTGGGGTACAGGTAAGATGTGATAATGCAAGTGTCAATATACACCCTTGGGTACAGTTAACATATGATACTGTAAGTGTCAGTATACACCCTTGGGTACTGGTAACATGTGATACTGTAAGTGTCAGTATACACCTTGGGTACAGGTAACATGTGATACTGTAAGTGTTAGTATAAAATCTGGGGTACAGTTAATATGTGATACTGAATGTATCAGTATACATCCTGGGGTACAGGTATCATATGGTACTGTCAATGTTAATATACACCATAGGGTACAAGAAACATGTGATACTCTAAGTGACAGTATAATCCGTGGGGTACAGAAAATATGTGATACTATAAGTGTCAATATGCACCCTGGTTCACAGGTAACATGTGATACTTTAAAAGACAGTATAAACCCTAGGGTACAGGTATCATGTAATACTGTAAGTGCCACTATAAACCCTGGGGTACAGGTATCATGTAATACTGTAAGTGCCAGTATACACACTGCGTTACAGGTAACAGATAATACTGTGAGAATCAATATACTTGAGGTACAGGTAACATGCGATACTGTAAATGTCAGTACACACCCTGGGATACAGGTAACATGTGAAACTGTGTCTATATACATCCTGGGGTAAAGGAAACATGTGATGCTGAAAGCATCAATATACCTCCTGGGGTACAGGTAATATGTGATACTGTCAGTGTCCATATACACCTTGGGGTACAGGTAACATGTGGTAATTTAAGTGTCACTATACACCTAGGGGTACAGGATAGTGCAAGTGTCAATATACACCACTGAGCACAGGTAACAGTTGATACTGTAGGTGTCAATATACACTATGGTTTACAGGTAACATGTGATACTGTAAATGTCAATATACACCCTGGGGTACAGGTAACATGTGACACTGTAAGTGTCAGTGTACATCATGGTGCAAAGGTACCTTGTCATAATGAAAGTATCAGTATACATCCTAGGGCACAGGTAGCATCTGACACTGTCGGCGTCGATATACACCATGGGGTACAGGTAACCTTAGATACTGTAAGGGTCAGTATAAACCGTGTCGTACAGGAAACATGTGATACTGTAAGTGTCAGTATACACCCTGGGGTACAGGTAACATGTGATACTGTAAGTGCCAGTATACACATTGGGGTACAGGTAACAGGTGATACTTTAGGTGTATATATACACCCTGGGGTACAGATTACATGTGTTACTGAAAATATCAGTATGCACAGTGGGGTACAGGTAACATGTGAAACTGTGTCAGTATACATCTGGGGGGAAAGGTAACATGTGATACTATATGTGCCAATATACACCATGGGGTAGAGGTAGCATGTAATACTGTAAGCGACAGTATACACCGTGGGGTACAGGGAAAAAATGATACTGCAAGTATCAGTATAGACCCTGGGGTAAAGGTAACATATGATGCTGCAAGTGTCAGTATACACCATGGGGTACGGTAATATGTGATACTGTAAGTGTCAGTATACACCCTTGGGTACAAGTAACAGCTGATACTATAGGTTTCGGTATACATGCTGGTTTACAGGTAACATATGATACAGTAGATGTCAGTATGCAACCTGGGGTACAGGTAACATGCTATACTGTAGGAGTCAGTATACAGCCTGGTGTACGGGTATTATGTGATACTGTAAGAGTCAGCATACACCCTGGGGTGCAGAGAGCATGTGATACTGTAAGAGTCAGTATACACCCTGGAGTATAGGTAACATGTGATACTGTAAGTCAATATACACCCTGGGGTACAGATAATATGTGATACAGTAAAAGTCAGTATACACCCTAGGGAACAGGTAACATGTAATACTGTAAGAGTCAGTATAATCCATAGGGTACAGGCAACATGTGATACTGTAAGAATCAGTATACACCCTGGGGTACAGGTAACATCTGATACAGTGAGTCAGTATACACCTTGTGTTACAGGTAACATGTAATACTGTAAACACCAGTATACACCCTGGTACAAGAAACTTGTGTTATTGTAAGGGTCAATATACTCCCTTGGGGTAGAGGTAAGATGTGATACTGTAAGTATAAGTATACACCCTGGTGTAGAAATAACATAAAATATTGTAAATGTCAGTATACACCCTGGGGTTCAGGCATACTGTGACAATGTAAGTGTCAGTATAAGCCCTGGAGTACAGGTAACATATGATACTGTAAGTGTCAGCCTACACCCTAGGGTACAGGTAACATGCGATACTGTGAGAGTCACTATACTCTGAGGGGTACAGGAAACATGTAATACTGTAAGTGTCAGTACCCTAGGGTACAAGTTACATGTGATACTGAAAGTGTCACTACACACCCTGGGGTACGGGTAAGATGTGATACTGTAAGTGTCAGTATACATCCGAGGGTACAGGTAACATGTGATGCTGAAAATGTCAGTATATACCCTGGGGTACAGGTAAAAGGCGATACTGCAAGTGTCAGTATACACTCTTGGTTACAAGTAACATGTGATACTGTAAGTGTCATTATACACGCTGGGATACACTTGACATCATATATTGTAAGAATCAATATACATCCTGGGTTACAGATAAAATGTAATACTCTAAGTGTCAGTATACAGTCTGGGTTACCGGGAACATGTGATACTGTAATAGTTAGTATAAACCTTGAGGTACAAGGAACATGTGACACTGTAAGTGTCAGTATACACTCTGGGGTACAGGTAACATGTGATTCTGTAAGAGTCAATATACAACCTGGTGTACAGGTATCATATGATACTGTAAGTGTCTGTATACACCATGGGGTACTGGTAACATGTGATACTGTGAGTGCCAGTATATACCCTGGGAACACGTGACACGTAATACTGTAAGTATCGGTATATACAATGGAGCACAGGTAACATATGATAGAGTAAATGTCAGTGAACACCCTGGGGTACAGGTAACATGTGGTATTGTAATTGCCAGTAAATAACCAAGGGTATGGGTAATATATGATACAGTAAGAGTCAGTATACACCATGGGGTACAGCTAATATGTGATACTGTATGTATCCATATACCCCCTGGGGTAAAGGTAATATGTGATACTGTAAGTGTCAGTATACACTCTGGAATCTAGATAACATGTGTTTCTGGAAGTATCGGTATACATCCTGGGGTATAGGTAACATGTGATACTGTCAGTGTCAATATACACCATGGGGTACAGGTAACAAGTGATACTGTATGTGCCAGTATACACACTGGGGTACTGGAAACAGGTGATGCTGTGTCAATATACACCCTGGGGTACAGGTAACATGTGATACCGTTAATCTCAGTATACACCCTGGGATACAGGTAACATATGACACTGTAAGTGTCAGTATACATCCTGGGGTACAGGTAACATGTGATACTGTTAATGTCAATATACACCATGGGGTACAGGTATGATGTAATACTGTAAGTGTCACTATACATCCTGGGGTACAGGTAGCATGTGATACTGTACGTGTCAGTATACACCCTGGTTTACAGGTAATATGTGATACTGTACCTGGGGTACAGGTAGCATTTCATACTGAAAGTGTCTCTATACACTCTGGGGTACAGGTGAAATATGATGTAAGTGTCAGTATACACCCATGCGTACCGGTAACATGTGATACTAAAAATGTCAGTATAAACAATGGGGTACAGGCAATATGCGATACTGTAAGTATCAGCATACACCCAGGGGTACATGTAATCTGTGATAATGCAAGTATATACTGAGGACAAACCCTGGGGTACAGGTAACATATGATACTGTAAGATTCATTATACAGCCTGGGGTACGGGTAACCTGTGATACCGAAAGAGTCAGTATACACCCTAGGGTACAAATAAAATCTGACACTGTAAGCGTCAGCATACACCCTGGAGTATAGGTATCATGTGATTCTGTAAGTGTCAGCATACACCCTGGAGTACAAATAATATGTGATACTGTAATAGTCAATATATACCGTTTGGTATAAGACATATGTAATATTGTAAGTGTTTGTATACACCCTGGGGTACAAGAAACATATGATACTCTAAGTGTCAGTATACACCCTGGGGTACAGGTAAGATGTGATACTGTAAATGTCAGTATACACCCTGGAGTACAGGTAACATAAGATTCTGTATGTGTCAGCATACACACTGGGGTACAGGCAACATGTGTTACTGTAATAGTCAGTATACACCGCGTGGTACAGGAAACATGTAATATTGTGAGTGTCAGAATACACCTTGGGGTACAGGAAACATGTGATACTGTGTCAGTATACACCCTGGGGTACAGGTAAGATGTGATACTGTAAGTGTCAGTATACACCCTGGTTCACAGGAACCATGTGATACTGTAAATGTCAGTATACACCCTGGGGTACAGGTGACATGTGATAATGAAAGTGTCAGTATACACCCTGGGGACAGGTAAAATGTGTTACTGCAAGTGTCAGTATACACCCTTGGGTACAGGTAACATGTGATACTGTAAGTGTCAGTATACACGCTGGGGTACAGGTAACATCTGATACTGTAAGAATCAGTATATACCCTGGGGTACAGGTAGAACGTGATACAGTAAGTGTCAGTAACCAGCCTGGAGTACAGGTGACATGTGGTGCTGTAATAGTCAGAATAAACCTTGGGGTACAAGTAACAGGTGATACTGTGAGTGTTAGTATACACCCTGGAGTACAGATAACATGTGATTCTGTAAGAGTCAGTATACACCCTGGGTTACAGATAATATGTGATACTGTAAAAGTCAGTATACACCCTAGGGCACAGGTCACATGTGATATTGCGAGTGTCAGTATACACCCTGGGGAACAGGTGACACGTAATACTGTAAGTGTCAGTTTCACTATGGACTACGGGTAACATGTGATACTGTAAGTGTCAGTATAAACCCTGCAGTATACAGGTAACATGTCATTCTGTAACTTCTGTATACACCCAAGGTTACAGGTAACGTGCGATGCAGTATGAATCAGTATACATCCTGGGTTACAGGTAATATGTGATACTGTAGGTGTCAATATACACCCTGGCGTACAGGTAACATGTGATACTGAAAGTGTCAGTATACACCATGGGGTACAAGTAACAAGTGATACTCTAAATATCAGTATACAACCTCTAGTAAAGGTAACAAATGTTAGTGTAAGTGTCAGTATACACTCTGGGCACAGGTAACATGTGATACTGTAAGTGTCAGCATACACACTGGGGTACAGGTAACATGTGATACTGTAAGAGTTAATATACACCGTGGAGTACAGGAAACAAGTAATACTATAAGTGTCAGTATAAACCCTGGGGTACAGGCAAGATGTGATACTGAAAGTGTCAGTATACACCCTAGGGTACAAGTAAAATGTGATATTGTATGTATCAGTATACACCCTGGTTTACAGGTACTATGTAATACTTTAAGTGTCAGTATATATCCAGGGGTATTTGTAACATTATACTGAAAGTGTCAGTATACACCCTTGAGTACAGGTAAAATGTGACACTGCAAGTGTCAGCATACCCCCTTGGGTACAGGAAACATGTGATGGTGTGGCACAATACACGCTGGGGTACAGGTAATATCTGATACACTAAGAGTCAGTATACACCCTGGGCTGCAGGTAAAATGTGATACTATAAGTGTAGGTATACAGCCTGGGGTACAGGTAACATTTGATACTCTAATAATCAGTATGAATCCTGAGGTACAAGTAACATGTGATAATGTATATCTCAGGATACACCCTGGGGTACAGGTAACATTTGATACTGTAAGTGTCAGTATACACCCTGGGGTACAGGTAACATTTGATACTGTAAGTGTCAGTATACACCCTTGGATACAGGTGACATGTGATACTGTAAGTGTCAATATACACCCTGAGATACAGGTGATATTGTGAGTGTCAATATACACCTTGGCGAACAGGTGACACGAAATATCGTAGGTGTCAATATATACCCTGGGGTACAGGTATCATGTGATACTGTAAGTGTCATTATACACCCTGGGATACAGGTAACAAGTGATAATGTAAGTGTCAGTATACATCCTCTGATAACATGTCATAGTGTAAATGTCATTATACAGTCTTGGCTGTAGGTAATATACAATATTGTAAGTGTCAGTATACACCCTTGGGTATATGTAACATGTGATACTATATGTGTAAGTATAAACCCTGGGGCACATGTAATATGTGATACTATAAGTACCACTATACACCCTGAGGTATAGACAACAAGTGATACTGTAAGTGTCAGTATACATTCTAAGGTACAGGTAACAGGTGATGCAGTAAATCAGCATACACAATGGGGTACAGCTAGCAAGAGATACTGTAAGAGTCAGTATAAACCCTAGGGTACAGGTAACAAGTGATACTCTAAGTGTCAGTATACACCCTCTGGTACGGGTAACATGTGATAGTGTAAGTGTCAGTATACACCCTGGGGTACAAGTACGTCGTAATAATGTAACTGCCAGTATACCCCATAGGGTACAGGGAATATATGATACTGTAAGTACCAGTATACACCCTGGGATACAGGTAACATGTGATAGAGTAAGTGTCAGAATACAACCTGGGTACATGTAACATTTGATACTGAAAGTATCAGTATACACACTGGGGTACAGTAAAAATGTGATAATGCAAGTGTCAATATACACCCTTCGGTACAGGTAACATGTGATACTCAAAGTGTCCGTTTACACCGTGGGTGACAGGTAACATGTGACTCTGTGTCAAAATACACCCTGGGGTACAGAAAACAGGTGATACTCTAAGTGTCAGTATGCACCATAGGGTACAGGGAATTTTTGATACTGTAAGTGTCAGTATAAACAATGGGGTACAAATAAAATGTGAAACTATAAGTGTCAGTATACACCCTGAGTGCATGTAACATGTAATACTGAAAGTATCAGTATACAGTCTGGGGTACAGGTAAAATGTGATACTCTGTCAGTGTACATCCTGGGGCATAAGAAACATGTAATACCGTGAGTGTCAGTAAACACCGAAGGGTACAGGTAAAACGTGATACTGTGAGTGTCAATATACACTAAGGGGTACACGTAACATGTGATACTATAATTGCTACTATACACCCTGGGGTACAGGTAACATGTGATACTGCAAGTGTCAGTATATACCCTAGGGTACATGTAAAATGTGATACTGAAAGTATCAGAATACACCATGGGGGACAGGAAAATGTGATATTGCAAGTATCAATATACACCCTTGAGTACAAGTAACAAGTGCTAATGTAAGTGTCAGGATACACCCTGGGGTACAGGTAACAAGTGGTACTGTAAATGGCAGTATACATACTCTGGTACAGGTAAAATGTGATAGTGTACGTGTTAGTATATACCCTGAGGCACAGGTAACAAGTTAAACTGTAAGTGTCAGTATGCACCATAGGGCGAAGGTAACATGTGATACTCTAAGTGTCAGTATACAACCTGAGATAGAGGTAACATGTCATACTCTAAGTGACAAAATACACTCTGGAGTACAGGTAACATGTGACACTGTAAGTGTCAGTACACACCCTAAGGTACAGGTAACATGTGATACTATAAGTGTCAGTATACACCTGGGAAACAGGTAACATGTAATACTATAAGTGCCAGTATACACCTGGGAAACAGGTAACATGTGATACTGCATTTGGAGTATAAACCCTAGGGTACAGTTAACATGTGATACAGTAAGAGTCAGTATAAACCATGGGGTACACGTAACATGTGACAGTGTAAGAGTCAGAATACAACCTGGGTACATGTAACATTTGATACTGAAAGTATCGGTATACACCCTGGGGTACATTAAAAATGTGATAATGCAAGTGTCAATATACACCCTTCGGTACAGGTAACATGTGATACTCAAAGTGTCCGTTTACACCGTGGGTGACAGGTAACATGTGACTCTGTGTCAAAATACACCCTGGGGTACAGACAACAGGTGATACTCTAAGTGTCAGTATGCACCATAGGGTACAGGGAATTTTTGATACTGTAAGTGTCAGTATACACAATGGGGTACAAATAAAATGTGAAACTATAAGTGTCAGTATACACCCTGAGTGCATGTAACATGTAATACTGAAAGTATCAGTATACAGTCTGGGGTACAGGTAAAATGTGATACTCTGTCAGTGTACATCCTGGGGCATAAGAAACATGTAATACCGTGAGTGTCAGTAAACACCGAAGGGTACAGGTAAAACGTGATACTGTGAGTGTCAATATACACTAAGGGGTACACGTAACATGTGATACTATAATTGCTACTATACACCCTGGGGTACAGGTAACATGTGATAATGTAAGTGTCAGTATACATCCTGGGTTACAGGTAACAAGTGATACTGAAAATGTCAGTATACACACTCTGGTACAGGTAACATATGACAGTGTAAGTGTCAGTATACACCTTGAGGTACAGGTAACACGTGAAACTGTGTCAGTATACACCATAGGGCACAGGTAACATGTGATAACTCTAATTGTCAGTATACAACCTGAGATAGAGGTAACATGCCATACTCTAAGTGACAGTATACACTCTGGAGTACAGGTAAAATGTGATACTTAAAGTGTCAGTATACACCCTCGGGTACAGGTAACATGTGATGCTGTAAGTGTCAGTATACACCCTAGGGTACAGGTAACATGTGATACTATAAGTGCCAGTATGCACCTGGGGAACAGGTAACATGTGATACTGTAATTGGTAGTATAAACCCTAGGGTACAGTTAACATGTGATACAGTAAGAGTCAGTATAAACCCTAGGGTACAGGTAACATGTGATTCTGTAAGAGTCAGAATACACCCTGGTGTAAAAGGTAACAAGTGATACTTTAAGTACAGGTAACATGTGATACTATGAGTGCTAGTATACACCCTTAGTTACGGGTAACATGTGATAATTGAAGTGTCTGTAAACACCCTAGGGCATTGGTAACATGTGTTACTGAAAGTATCAGTATACGCCCTGGGTACAGGTAAGATGTCAAGTGTCAATACACACCCTTGGGTACAGTTAACATATGATACTGTAAGTGTCAGTATACACCCTTGGGTACTGGTAACATGTGATACTGTAAGTGTCAGTATACACCTTGGGTACAGGTAACATGTGATACTGTAAGTGTTAGTATAAAATCTGGGGTATAGTTAATATGTGATACTGAATGTGTCAGTATACATCCTGGGGTACAGGTAACATACGGTAGTCAATGTTAATATACACCATAGGGTACATGAAACATGTGATACTCTAAGTGACAGTATAATCCGTGGGGTACAGAAAATATGTGATACTATAAGTGTCAATATGCACCCTGGTTCACAGGTAACATGTGATACTTTAAAAGACAGTATAAACCCTGGGGTACAGGTATCATGTAACACTGCAAGTGCCAGTATACACACTGTGGTACAGGTAACAGATAATACTGTGATAATCAATATACCTGTGGTACAGGTAACATGCGACACTGTAAATGTCAGTACACACCCTGGGATACAGGTAACATGTGAAACTGTGTCTATATACATCCTGGGGTAAAGGAAACATGTGATGCTGAAAGCATCAATATACCTCCTGGTGTACAGGTAATATGTGATACTGTCAGTGTCAATATACATCTTGGGGTACAGGTAACATGTGGTAATTTAAGTGTCACTATACACCGTGGGGTACAGGATAGTGCAAGTGTCAATATACACCACTGAGCACAGGTAACAGTTGATACTGTAGGTGTCAATATACACTATGGTTTACAGGTAACATGTGCTAGTGTAAATGTCAATATACACCCTTGGGTACAGGTAACATGTGACATTGTAAGTGTCAGTGTACATCATGGGGCAAAGGTACCTTGTCATAATGAAAGTATCAGTATACATCCTAGGGCACAGGTAGCATCTGACACTGTCGGCGTCGATATACACCATGGGGTACAGGTAACCTTAGATACTGTAAGGGTCAGTATAAACCGTGTCGTACAGGAAACATGTGATACTGTAAGTGTCAGTATACACCCTGGGGTACAGGTAACATGTGATACTGTAAGTGCCAGTATACACATTGGGGTACAGGTAACAGGTGATACTTTAGGTGTATATATACACCCTGGGGTACAGATTACATGTGTTACTGAAAATATCAGTATGCACAGTGGGGTACAGGTAACATGTGAAACTGTGTCAGTATACATCTGGGGGGAAAGGTAACATGTGATACTATATGTGCCAATATACACCATGGGGTAGAGGTAGCATGTAATACTGTAAGCGACAGTATACACCGTGGGGTACAGGGAAAAAATGATACTGCAAGTATCAGTATAGACCCTGGGGTAAAGGTAACATATGATGATGCAAGTGTCAGTATACACCATGGGGTACGGTAATATGTGATACTGTAAGTGTCAGTATACACCCTTGGGTACAAGTAACAGCTGATACTATAGGTTTCGGTATACATGCTGGTTTACAGGTAACATATGATACAGTAGATGTCAGTATGCAACCTGGGGTACAGGTAACATGCTATACTGTAGGAGTCAGTATACAGCCTGGTGTACGGGTATTATGTGATACTGTAAGAGTCAGCATACACCCTGGGGTGCAGAGAGCATGTGATACTGTAAGAGTCAGTATACACCCTGGAGTATAGGTAACATGTGATACTGTAAGCCAATATACACCCTGGGGTACAGATAATATGTGATACAGTAAAAGTCAGTATACACCCTAGGGAACAAGTAACATGTAATACTGTAAGAGTCAGTATAATCCATAGGGTACAGGCAACATGTGATACTGTAAGAATCAGTATACACCCTGGGGTACAGGTAACATCTGATACAGTGAGTCAGTATACACCTTGTGTTACAGGTAACATGTAATACTGTAAACACCAGTATACACCCTGGTACAAGAAACTTGTGTTATTGTAAGGGTCAATATACTCCCTGGGGGTAGAGGTAAGATGTGATACTGTAAGTATAAGTATACACCCTGGTGTAGAAATAACATAAAATATTGTAAATGTCAGTATACACCCTGGGGTTCAGGCATACTGTGACAATGTAAGTGTCAGTATAAGCCCTGGAGTACAGGTAACATATGATACTGTAAGTGTCAGCCTACACCCTAGGGTACAGGTAACATGCGATACTGTGAGAGTCACTATACTCTGAGGGGTACAGGAAACATGTAATACTGTAAGTGTCAGTACCCTAGGGTACAAGTTACATGTGATACTGAAAGTGTCACTACACACCCTGGGGTACGGGTAAGATGTGATACTGTAAGTGTCAGTATACATCCGAGGGTACAGGTAACATGTGATGCTGAAAATGTCAGTATATACCCTGGGGTACAGGTAAAAGGCGATACTGCAAGTGTCAGTATACACTCTTGGTTACAAGTAACATGTGATACTGTAAGTGTCATTATACACGCTGGGATACACTTGACATCATATATTGTAAGAATCAATATACATCCTGGGTTACAGATAAAATGTAATACTCTAAGTGTCAGTATACAGTCTGGGTTACCGGGAACATGTGATACTGTAATAGTTAGTATAAACCTTGAGGTACAAGGAACATGTGACACTGTAAGTGTCAGTATACACTCTGGGGTACAGGTAACATGTGATTCTGTAAGAGTCAATATACAACCTGGTGTACAGGTATCATATGATACTGTAAGTGTCTGTATACACCATGGGGTACTGGTAACATGTGATACTGTGAGTGCCAGTATATACCCTGGGAACACGTGACACGTAATACTGTAAGTATCGGTATATACAATGGAGCACAGGTAACATATGATAGAGTAAATGTCAGTGAACACCCTGGGGTACAGGTAACATGTGGTATTGTAATTGCCAGTAAATAACCAAGGGTATGGGTAATATATGATACAGTAAGAGTCAGTATACACCATGGGGTACAGCTAATATGTGATACTGTATGTATCCATATACCCCCTGGGGTAAAGGTAATATGTGATACTGTAAGTGTCAGTATACACTCTGGAATCTAGATAACATGTGTTTCTGGAAGTATCGGTATACATCCTGGGGTATAGGTAACATGTGATACTGTCACTGTCAATATACACCATGGGGTACAGGTAACAAGTGATACTGTATGTGCCAGTATACACACTGGGGTACTGGAAACATGTGATGCTGTGTCAATATACACCCTGGGGTACAGGTAACATGTGATACCGTTAATCTCAGTATACACCCTGGGATACAGGTAACATATGACACTGTAAGTGTCAGTATACATCCTGGGGTACAGGTAACATGTGATACTGTAAATGTCAATATACACCATGGGGTACAGGTATGATGTAATACTGTAAGTGTCACTATACATCCTGGGGTACAGGTAGCATGTGATACTGTACGTGTCAGTATACACCCTGGTTTACAGGTAATATGTGATACTGTACCTGGGGTACAGGTAGCATTTCATACTGAAAGTGTCTCTATACACTCTGGGGTACAGGTGAAATATGATGTAAGTGTCAGTATACACCCATGCGTACCGGTAACATGTGATACTAAAAATGTCAGTATAAACAATGGGGTACAGGCAATATGTGATACTGTAAGTATCAGCATACACCCAGGGGTACATGTAATCTGTGATAATGCAAGTATATACTGAGGACAAACCCTGGGGTACAGGTAACATATGATACTATAAGATTTATTATACAGCCTGGGGTACGGGTAACCTGTGATACTGTAAGTTTCAGTATACACCCTCAGGTACAGGCAACCTGTGATACCGAAAGAGTCAGTATACACCCTAGGGTACAAATAAAATCTGACACTGTAAGCGTCAGCATACACCCTGGAGTATAGGTATCATGTGATTCTGTAAGTGTCAGCATACACTCTGGAGTACAAATAACATGTGATACTGTAATAGTCAATATATACCGTTTGGTATAAGACATATGTAATATTGTAAGTGTTTATATACACCCTGGGGTACAAGAAACATATGATACTCTAAGTGTCAGTATACACCCTGGGGTACAAGAAACATATGATACTCTAAGTGTCAGTATACACCCTGGGGTACAGGTAAGATGTGATACTGTAAATGTCAGTATACACCCTGGAGTACAGGTAACATAAGATTCTGTATGTGTCAGTATACACACTGGGGTACAGGCAACATGTGTTACTGTAATAGTCAGTATACACCGCGTGGTACAGGAAACATGTAATATTGTGAGTGTCAGAATACACCTTGGGGTACAGGAAACATGTGATACTGTGTCAGTATACACCCTGGGGTACAGGTAAGATGTGATACTGTAAGTGTCAGTATACACCCTGGTTCACAGGAACCATGTGATACTGTAAATGTCAGTATACACCCTGGGGTACAGGTGACATGTGATAATGAAAGTGTCAGTATACACCCTGGGGACAGGTAAAATGTGTTACTGCAAGTGTCAGTATACACCCTTAGGTACAGGTAACATGTGATACTGTAAGTGTCAGTATACACGCTGGGGTACAGGTAACATCTGATACTGTAAGAATCAGTATATACCCTGGGTTACAGGTAAAATGTGATACTGTAAGTGTCAGTATACAGCATGGGTACAGTTAACATGTGATACTGTAATAATCATTATAAACCTTGGGGTTCGAGTAACATGTGATACTGTAAGTGTCAGTATACACCTTGTTGTACAGGCAACATGTGATTGTGTAAGAAACAGTACACACCTTGGGGTACAGGTAACTTGTGATACTGTAAGAGTCAGTATACACGATGGGGTACAGGTAATGCGTGATATTGTAAGTGTCAATATTCACCCTGGGGAACAAGTGACATGTAATACTGTAAGTGTCAGTATACACCATGGAGCAAAAGTAACATGTGATAATCTAAGTGTCAGTATACACCATGGAGCAAAAGTAACATGTGATAACCTAAGTGTCAGTATACATTCTGAGGTACAGGTACCATGTGATATAGGTAACATGTTATACTGCAAGTGGGTACAGGTAATATGTGATAGTTTAAGTGTCAGTAAACACCCTGGAGTACACGTAACATGTGACACTGTAAGTGTCAGTATACACCCTCGGGTACAATTAATATTTGGCACATTAAATGTCACAGCACACCCAGAGAATATTACACTGATGGTTGAGGTGAGGGCTATACTGAAGACTGTACACTGAGGGTTGAGATGAGGACTAAACTGAGGACGTACACTGAGGGTTGAAGTGAAGAATATACTGAAGACTGTACACTGAGGGTTGAGATGAGGACTAAACTGAGGACGTACACTGAGGGTTGAAGTGAAGAATATACTGAAGACTGTACACTGAGGGTTGGGGCGAGGACTATTCTGAGGACTGTACACTAAGGGTTGAGGAGAGGACTATCCTGAGGACTAAATACTGATGGTTGAGGTGACGACTATACTGAGGACTGTACACTGAGAGTTGAGGTGAGGACTATACTGAGGACTGTACACTGATGGTTGAGGTGAGGACAATAGTGAGTACTGTACATTGATGGTTGAGGTGAGGACTATACTGAGGACTGTACACTGAGAGTTGAGGTGAGGACTATACTGAGGACTGTACACTGATGGTTGAGGTGAGGACTATACTGATGACTGTACACTGAGGGCTGTGGTGAGGACTATACTGAGGATTACACTAAGGGTTGAGGTGAGGACTATACTGAGGACTGTACACTGAGGGTTGAGATGAGGACTAAACTGAGGACTGTACACTGATGGGTGAGGTGAGGACAATAGTGAGTACTGTACATTGATGGTTGAGGTGAGGCCTATACTGAGGACTGTACACTGATGGTTGAGGTGAGGACTATACTGAAGACTGTGCACTGAGTGTTGAGGTGAGGACTATACTGAGGACTGCACACTAAGAATTGAGGTGATGAGTATACTGAAGACTGTACACTGAGGGATGAGGTAAGGACTATACCGAGGATTGTACACTGAGGGCTGAGGTGAAGACTATACCGAGGACTGTACATTAAGGATTGAGGTGAGGACTATACTGAGGACTGTACAGTAAGGGCTGAGGTGAGGACTATACTGAAGACTGTACACTATGGATTGAGGTGAGGACTATACTGAGGATTGTACACTAAGGGCTGAGGTGAGGACTATACTGAGGACTGTACACTAAGGGTTGAGGTGAGGACTATACTGAGGACTGCACACTAAGGGTTGAGGTGAGGACTATACCGAGGACTGTACACTAAGGGTTGAGGTGAGGACTATACTGGGGGACTGTACACTAAGGGTTGAGGTGAGGACTATACTGAGGACTATACTTACTGATGGTGAGTCCGGTGAGAGCTGTCAGGAGGAGGACGTGCCATCTTCTGAAGGAGCCCCACACCTCCTGCTCCTCCCAGGGCCGACCACAGCCATCCTGCACATGACCAGAATCACTTGACATAACAAGTTGATCATGGTGGCTCTCGCATGGAGAGATAAGATATGAATATAGTAGATGAAATGATAACAGCAGAAGAAGAGCAGCAGAAACCTGAGTAACACGTTAATATTATGAGGAAGAAGACCAGCAGAAACATGAGTAACACATTAACATTATGAGGAAGAAGAGCAGCAGAAACCTGAGTAACACATTAACATTATGAGGAAGAAGAGCAGCAGAAACATGAGTAACACATTAACATTATGAGGAAGAAGAGCAGCAGAAACCTGAGTAACACATTAACATTATGAGGAAGAAGAGCAGCAGAAACCTGAGTAACACGTTAACATTATGAGGAAGAAGACCAGCAGAAACATGAGTAACACGTTAACATTATGAGGAAGAAGACCAGCAGAAACCTGAGTAACACATTAACATTATGAGGAAGAAGAGCAGCAGAAACCTGAGTAACACATTAACATTATGAGGAAGAAGAGCAGCAGAAACATGAGTAACACATTAACATTATGAGGAAGAAGAGCAGCAGAAACATGAGTAACACATTAACATTAAGAGGAAGAAGAGCAGCAGAAACCTGAGTAACACATTAACATTATGAGGTTTGATAAGAACACAAGTAGTGACCCACAAAACGACCGAAGGACAGGTTCTGGCATCTTCCTCATGATCACAACTAACGTTTCATTAAGACCATGTTAACACCTGCGCACACATACAAACGTTCCTCCCCTACGATCTAGTCATGTTGAAATTACAGAAAATACAAAATAATATCTACAATTACAGACGATATAAAATAATATCAAATAACGACGATAAAAAATAATATCTACAATTACAGACGATATACAATGATATCTACAGTTACAGACGATACAAAATAATATCTACAATTACAGACGATGTACAATGATATCTACAGTTACAGACGATACAAAATAATTACAATTACAGTCGATACAAAATAATACTCTACAATTACAGACGATACAAAATAATATTCTACAATTAGAGACGATACAGAATAATAGAATGATACAAGTAGAAACGATAGAAAATATCTACAATTACAGACGATATGAAATAAAATCTACAATTGCACACGATACAAAATGATACCATACAATTACAGATCATACAAAATAATACTCTACAATTACAGTCGATACAAAATAATACTCTGTGACTACAGAGGACCAAAAATAATATTCTACAATTACAGACGATACAAAATGAATGTCCACAGCAATGAAGCAGGACTCTGCCCACCATTGAAGCAGGACTCTCCACAGCAGTGAAGCAGGACTCTGCCCACCATTGAAGCAGGACTCTCCACAGCAGTGAAGCAGGACTCTGCCCACCAGTGAAGCAGGATTCTGCCCACCATTGAAGCAGGACTCTCCACAGCAGTGAAGCAGGACTCTGCCCACCAGTGAAGCAGGATTCTGCCCAACCAGTGAAGCAGGACTCTCCACAGCAGTAAAGCAGAACACTGCTCAACAGTGAGGCAATACTCTGCTCAACAGTGAAGAAATACTCTGCCTGCCAGTGAAACAGGACTCTGCCCACCAGTCAAGCAGGACTCTCCACGATAGTGAAGCAGGACTCTCCAGAACAGTGAAGCACGACTCTGCCCACCAGTGAAGCAGGGCTCTGCCTACCAGTGAAGCAGGACTCTCCACAGCAGTGAAGCAGCACTCTGCCCACCAGTGAAGCAGGACTCTCCATGGCAGTAAAGCATGACTCGGCTCAGCAGTGAAACAGAACTCACTAAAGCAATGAAGCAAAACTCGGCACACCAGTGAAGCAGGACTCTCCGGAACAGTGAAACAAGGCTCTGCCCAGCAGTGAAGCTGAATCGCATGTACTGGAATAATACTGAAGTTGTTCCCTCGTACAGATATGGATCGATGGATATAAGAGTAAAGAACCATGGTATATCTTGTCTAGTTTATAGTATACAATGTTACGTATATACTTTGTGTCAAAATTATACAATATTTCACACGTTTTGATAAGGTTTTATGCCTCCCTTGATGCTATGAATGATCTGGATTAATCAAAGAATCACAATAGTAAATATAACTCATAAGTCAATATTGTATGATCGTTACCTCACAAACTGTCGAATTGTCCATATTACGTGCGCACCATCCACCAGGCTCCTCCTCCTCACCTGTAAGTGAGAGTTCACAAATTATTACAACTTAAGTACAACATTTCCTACACAATAACTTGTGTACAACATTTCCTACACAATAACTTATGTACAACATTCAGACACAATAACTTATGTACAACATTTGCTGCACAATAACTTCAGTACATTTCCTACACTATAAATTATGTACAACATTTCTATACAATAATTCATGTACATTTCCTACACAACAACTTAAGTACATTTCCTACACAATAACTTATTTATAACATTTCCTACACAATAACTTAAGTACAACATTTCCTACACAATAACTTAGGTAAAATATTTCTAAACAAATACTGTATGTACAACATTTCCCTCACAATAACTTATGTACATTTCCTACACAAAAATCATGTACAATATTTCCTACAGAATAGCTTATGTACAACATTCCTACACAATAACTTATGTACAACATTCCTACACAATAACTTATGTACAACATTTCCTACACAATGACTTAAGTACAAAATTTCCTAGACAGTAACTTATGTACAACACTTCCTACACAAAAATTATGTGCAACATTCCCTACAGAATAACTTATGTACAACATTCATACACAATAACTTATGTACAACATTTCCTGCACAGTAACATATATACAACATTCCTACACAATAGCTTATGTACAACATTTCCTACACAACTTATGTACAACAGTTCCTACACAATAACTAATGTACAACAATCCTACACAACAACTAATTTACAACATTTCCTACATAATAACTTATGTACAACATTTCCTACACAATAACTTATGTACAACATTTCCTACACAACAACTTATGTACAACAGTTCCTGCACAATAACTAATGTACAACATTCCTACACAACAACTAATTTACAACATTTCCTACAAAATAACATATGTACATTATTCTTAAACAATAACTTACGTAAAACATATCCCACACAATAACTTACAGTATGTACAACATTTCCTACAAAAAATCATGTACAATATTTCCTACACAATAAGTTATGTACATCATTCCTACACAATACCTTTTGTTGAACATTTCCTACACAAAAATTATGTACACCATTTCCTACAGAATAACTTATGTACAACATTTCCTACACAAAAATCATGTACAATATATCCTACACAATACCTTATGTAAGTTGCACAACATTTCCTCCACATGACTAACTGTATGTACAACTTTTCCTAGACAATAACTGATGTACAAGATTCCTACACAATAACTTATGTGCAACATTTCCTACAGAATATCTTCTGTACATCATTCCTACAGAATAATGCATATACACCATTTCCTACACAATGAATTATGTACATTTCCTACATAATAAGATATGTGTAACATTTCCAACACAATAGCTTATGTGCAACATTTCCTACAGAATATCTTCTGTACATCATTCCTAAACAAAAATGTATATACGCCATTTCCTACACAATGAATTATGTACAACATTTCCAACACAATAAGATATGTGCAACATTTCCAACACAATAACTTATGTATAACATTCCTGCACAATAACGTAGGTACATCATTTCCTACACAATGAATTACGTACAATATTTTTTACAAAATAACCTATGTAAAACATTTCCTACACAAAAATCATGTACATTTCCTACGCAGCAACCTACGTACAACATTCCTACACAATAACTTATTACAACATTTCCTACACAATGACTTATGTACGACATTTCCTACACAAAAACTTATATACAATAATTCTTACACAAAAATTATGTGCAACATTTCCTACACAGTAACTTATGTACAACATTCCTACACAATAACTTATGTATAACATTTCCTACACAATAACTTATGTGCAACATTCCTACATAAACTATATGTACAATATTTCCTACAAAATAACTTATGTACAGCATTCCTACTCAATAACTTATGTAAGACATTTCCTGCACAATAACTTATGTACAACATTTCCTACACAATAACTTATGCACAACATTTCCTACACAATAACTTATGTACAACATTTCCTACACAATAACTTATGTACAACATTTCCTACACAATAACTTATGTACAACATTTCCTACACAATAACTTATGAACATTTCCTACACAATAACTTATGTACAACATTTCCTACACAATAACTTATGTACAACATTTCCTACACAATAACTTATGTACAACATTTCCTACACAACAACTTATGTACATTATTCCTACACAACAACGTATGTACAACATTTCCTACACAACAACTTATGTACAACAGTTCCTGCACAATGACTTATGTACAACATTCCTACACAACAACTTATGTACAACATTTCCTACACAATAACTTATGTACAACATTTCCTACACAACAACTTATGTACAACAGTTCCTGCACAATAACTTATGTACAACATTTCCTACACAATAACTTATGTACAACATTTCCTACACAACAACTTATGTACAACAGTTCCTGCACAATAACTTATGTACAACAGTTCCTGCACAATAACTTATGTACAACATTTCCTACACAATAACTTATGTAAAAAATTCCTACACAAAAACTTATGTGCAACATTTTCTACACAATAATTTATGTACAACATTCCTACACAACAACGTATGTACAACATTCATACACAATAAGTGATATACAACATTTCTACACAATAACTATGTACAACATTTCTACACAATAACTTATGTACAACATTTCCTACACAAAAATTATATGCAACATTTCCTACACTATAACGTATATATAATCCCACACAAAAACTTATGTACATTTCCTACACAATAACTTATGTACAACATTTCTACACATTAACCTGTGTACAACATTTCCTACACAATAACTTATGTACAACATTCCTACACAGTAACTTATGTACAACATTTCCTACACAATAACTTATGTACAACATTTCTACACAGTAACTTATGTACAACATTTCCGACACAATAACTTATGTACAACATTTCCTACACAATAACTTATGTACAACATTTCTACACAGTAACTTATGTACAACATTTCCTACACAATAACTTATGTACAACATTTCCTACACAATAACTTATGTACAACATTTCTACACAGTAACTTATGTACAACATTTCCTACACAATAACTTATGTACAACATTTCCTACACAATAACTTATGTACATTTCCTACACAGTAACTTATGTACAACATTTCCTACACAATAACTTATGTACAACATTTCCTATACAATAACTTATGTACAACATTTCTACACATTAACCTGTGTACAACATTTCCTACACAATAACATATGTACACCATTTCTTACACATTAACTTATGCACAACATTTCTACACATTAACCTGTGTACAACATTTCCTACACAATAACATTTGTACACCACTTCTTACACAATAACTTATGTACAACATTTGATCAATCATGAGATAAATTTACTTGTCGCTTAATATCATGAATTAATCAAGTTGTCAAAAAACAATATTTTTTCAGAGACATTCATCTTACGTGATTATGTTGTACCGCTCCACAACTGTGTGTTCCACCAAGTGATGTAAACTTGAGTGTGTACAGGAGCAACACACAGTGTGTTACACCAAGTGATGTAACCTTAAGTGTGTACAGGAGCAACACACAGTCTGGCCTCAACCACCACACTGACTGACCGTTCCACCAAGCTCAATTATCTGTACTAGCCACACCCACCCCCACCAAAACCACACCCACCACACTCTCCCACCACACCCACACACCCACCATCACATCCTCCACCACACCCACCACACTCTCCCACCACACCCATCACATCCTCCACCATCACCACACCCACACACCCACCACCACCACCACACCCACCACACCCCTTCCACCACCACACCCACCACACCTCTGATGGACACAGCCTCACCCCCCCCGCCACACACACCTTCTAATCCCCTATCATCAGCTTGACTCATTAACACCTGACCACATTAGCCAGGTAACCATTCATCTACCTCCCCTCAGACACAACCACCTTCCCCCAGACACAACCACCTACCCCCAGACACAACCACCTACCCCCAGACACAACCACCTACCCCCAGACACAACTACCTACCCCCAGACACAACTACCTACCCCCAGACACAACCACCTACCCCCAGACACAACTACCTACCCCCAGACACAACTACCTACCCCCAGACACAACCACCTACCCCCAGACACAACCACCTACCCCCAGACACAACTACCTACCCACAGACACAACCACCTACCCCCAGACACAACTACCTACCCCCAGACACAACTACGTACCCCCAGACACAACTACCTACCCCCAGACACAACCACCTACCCCCAGACACAACCACCTACCCCCAGACACAACCACCTACCCCCAGACACAACTACCTACCCCCAGACACAACTACCTACCCCCAGACACAACCACCTACCCCCAGACACAACTACCTACCCCCAGACACAACTACCTACCCCCAGACACAACTACCTACCCCCAGCCTATATACACAACCACCTACCCCTAGACACAACTACCTACCCCCAGACTCAACTACCTACACCCAGACACAACTACCTACCCCCAGACACAATCACCTACCCCCAGACACAACCACCTACCCCCAGACACAACCACCTACCCCCAGACACAACTACCTACCCCCAGACACAACTACCTACCCCCAGACACAACCACCTACCCCCAGACACAACTACCTACCCCCAGACACAACTACCTACCCCCAGACACAACTACCTACTCCCAGACACAACTACCTACCCCCAGACACAACCACCTACCCGCAGGCACAGCCACCTCCCCTCAGACACAACCACCTACCCCCAGACACAACCACCTACCCCCAGACACAACCACCTACCCCCAGACACAACCACCTACCCCCAGACACAACCACCTCCCCTCAGACACAACCACCTACCCCCAGACACAACCACCTACCCCCAGACACAACCACCTACCCCCAGACACAACCACTTAACCGACACACCACCACTTACCCCCACACATCACCACCTACCCTCAGACACAACCACCTATCCCCAGACACAACCACCTACCCCCAAACACAACCACCTACCCCCAGACACAACCACCTACCCCCAGACACAACCACCTACCCCAGACACAACCACCTACCCCCAGACACAACCACCTACCCCCAAACACAACCACCTACCCCCAGACACAACTACCTACCCCCAAACACAACCACCTACCCCCAGACACAACCACCTACCCCCAGACACAACCACTTACCCCAGACACAACCACTTACCCCACACACCACCACTTACCCCCACACATTACCACCTACCCTCAGACACAACCACCTACCCCCAGACACTATCACATAACCCCAGACACAACCACTTACCCCAAACACAACCACTTACCCCACACACCACCACTTACCCCCACACATCACCACCTACCCTCAGACACAACCACCTACCCCCAAACACTATCAGATAACCCCAGGCACAACCTTTTACCCCAGACACAACCACTTACCCCTCACACCACTACTTACCCCCACACATCACCACCTACCCTCAGACACAACCACCTACCCCCAGACACAACCACCTACCCCCAGACACTATCACATAACCCCAGACACAACCACGTACCCCAGACACAACCATTTACCCCACACACCACCACTTACCCCCACACATTACCACCTACCCTCAGACACAACCACCTACCCCCAGACACTATCACATAACCCCAGACACAACCACTTACCCCACACACCACTACTTACCCTAACACATCACCACCTACCCTCAGACACAACCACCTACCCCCAGACACAACCACCTAACCTCAGACACAACCACCTAACCCCAGACACAACCACCTAACTCCAGACATAATCACCTACCCCCACACACCACCACCTACCCCCACACACCACTACATATCCCCAGACACAACCACATAACCCCAGACACCATCACATGCCAGCAAAACCAAATCCATACGCCAAAACCTACTCCATACCCTCAGACACCACTACATACCCCCAGTCACGAACCTACCCCAAGACACAACCACCTACCCCAGACACAACCACATAACCCCTGACACCACCACCTACCCCCACACACCATTATCTACCCCCAGACACAAACACCTACCCCCAAGACACAATCACATACCCCCAGACATCAAAACATGCCCCCAGACACTACCTACACCCAAACACCACTACCAACCCACAGACGCCACCACCTATCCCCAGACACAACCGAATAGCCCCAGACACAACCACCTACCCCCAGACACTAACACCTACCCTCAGACACAACCACATACCCCCAGACAAAACTATCTACCCCTAGACACCATTACCAACCCCCAAACACAACCACATAGCCGCACGCACCACCACATACCTCCAGATACAACCACCTACCCCCACACACCATCTAATACCCCTAGACAGAAACACCTACCCCATGAAACAACCACATACCCCAGACATCAAAACATGCCCCCAGACACTACCTACCCCCAGACACCACTACCAACCCACAGACACCACCACCTACCCCCAGACACCACTACCAACCCACAGACTCCACCACTTACCCCCAGACAAAACCGAATAACCCCAGACACAACCACAAACCCCTAGACAAACCCATCTACTCCTAGATACCACTACCAACTCCCAGACACAACCACATATCCCCAGACACCACTACATACCCCTAGACACAACTACCTACCCCCAGACACAACCACGTACCCCTAGACACAACCACCTACCCCCAGACACTACTACCAACCCCCAGACACCACCACCTACCCTCACTCACCACCACATACCCCCACACACAACCACCTACCCCAGGCACTACCACCTACCCCCAGACAACCACATAACCCCAGACACAACTACCTACCCCCAGACACAGCCACCTACACCCAGACACAACCACCTACCCCTCGACACAACCAACTACCCCCAGACACAACCATCTATCCTTAGACACAACCACCTACCCACAGACACAATCACCTTCCACCAAACACCACCACATACCCCCACACACCACCACATACTCCCAGACACAACCATCTACCCTCAAACACAACCACCTACCCCAGACACAACCACCTACCCCAGACACAACCACCTACTCCTAAACACAACCACCTACCCCAACACACTACTACCAACCTCTAGACACCACCACATACCCCCAGACACAACCAGCTACCCCTAGACACAACCAACTACCCCCAGACACCACTATCAACCCCCAGACACCACCGCCTACCCCCAAACACCGCCATATACCCCAAAACACAACCACGTACACCCAGACACAACCACCTACCCCAGACACCACCACCTACCCTCAGACACTACTACCAACCCCCAGACACCACCACCGAACCCCACACACCACCACCTACCCCCAGACACAACCACCTACCCCCAGACACAACCAACTACCCCCAAACACAACCACCTATCCCTAGACACCACCACATACCTCCAGACACAACCACCTACCCCCAGACACAACCACCTACCTCCAGACTCAACCACCTACCCCCAGACACCACTACCAACTCCCAGACACCACCACCTACCCCGAAACACAACCACCTACCCCCAAACACAACCACCTACCCATAGACATCACCACATACCTCCAGACACAACCACCTACCCCCAGACACAACCACCTACCCCCAGACACCACTATCAACTCCCAGACACCTCCAACTGCCCCCACACACCACCACATATCCCCAGGCATAACCACCTACCCCCAGATACAACCACATACCCCCAGACACCACATATCCCCAGACACCACCACGTAACCCCAGACATCATCTCACACCTTCATACCACAGCAACCACTCCATATCCCCTAAAACTTCCCCTTCGTTGTTTAATAACCCTAAAAACCTCCCCAGATCCCCAGACCCCAGCACAACTCCGGCCTGCCAGAGCCGAGCCACACCCTCCTACTCCAACACGCAACAAGCAGGGGGCCCATCAGTAATGTACCCCCCCTCATGATTACACCTCCCTCATAGGTTTTGTGTTCCTAAAGTGTCTAGAAGGTACACCAGGCTCTTGTACTGTTACAGACTTTAGAAGATACACCAAGCTCTTGTGTTGCTAAAGACTCTATTAGGAGGTACACCAGGCTCTTGTGTTGCTGCAGACACTACGAGGTACACCACGCTTTTGTGTTGCTACAGACTCTAGGAGATACACCAGGCTCTTGTGTTGTTACTGACTCTAGAAGATACACCAGGCTCTTGCGTTGCTACAGACTCTAGGAGGTACACCAGACTCTTATGTTGCAACAGACTCTAAGAGGTAAAACAATCTCTTGTGTTGCTACAGACTATAGAAGGTACACCAGTCTCTTGTGTTCCTAAAGACTCTATGAGACACACTAGGCTCTTGTGTTGCAACAGGCTGTAGAAGGTAACCAGGCTCTTGTGTTGCTAGAGACTCTAGAAGGTACACCAGGCTATTGTATTGCTATAGACTCTAGGAGGTACTCCAGGCTCTTCTGATGCTATAGACTCTAGGACGTACACCAAGCTCTTGTGTTGCTACAGACTCTGCAAGGTACACAAGGCTCTTGTGTTGCTACAGGCTCTAGTAGGTACACCAGGCTATTGTGTTGCTACAGACTCTAGAAGGTACAAAAAGCCCTTGTGTTGCTCTGGACTTTAGGAGGTACACAAAGCTCTTGTGTTGCTACAGACTCTCGGACGTACACCAAGCCCTTGTGTTGCTACAGACTCTATGAAGTACACAAAACTCTTGGGTTCCTACAGACTCTAGGGGGTACACCAAGATCTTCCTACAAACTTTTGAAGGTACATCAGTCCCTTGTGTTGTTAAAGACTAGAAGGTACACCAGGATCTTGTGTTGCTGCAGACTCTCGGAGTTACACCAAGATCTTGTGATGCTACAGACTCTAGGAGGTAAACCAAGTTCTTGTATTGCTACAGACTCTAGAAGGTACACCAGGCTCTTGTTTTGCTACAGACTTTAGGAGGTAAACCAAGTTCTTGTGTTGCTACAGACTCTAGAAGGTATACCAGGCTCTCGTGTTGCTACAGACTCTACAAGGTACACAAGACTCTTGTGTTAATAGAAACTCTAGAAGGGACACCAAGCTCTTACGCTGCTAGAGACTCTAGAAAGTACACCAGGCTCTTGCGCTGCTAGAGATTCTAGAAGGTCCAGAAGGCTCTTTTGTTGCTACAGACTCCAGAAGTACACCAAACTCTTGTGTTACTACAGACTATAGAAAGTATACCAGGTTCTTGTGTTGCAACCAACTCTAGTAGGTACAGCAGGCTCTTGTGTTGCTACTGACTCTAAAAGGTACAACAGGCTTTTATGTTGCTACAGACTCTTGGAGGTAAACAAGGCTCTTGTGTTGCTACTGACTCTAAAAGGTACAACAGGCTTTTATGTTGCTACAGACTTTTGGAGGTAAACAAGGCTCTTGTGTTGCTACAGATTCTAGGAGGTACACCAAGCTATTGTGTTGCTATAGACTCTATATGGTACACCAGGCTCTTGTGTTGCTACAGACTCTAGGAGGTACAACAGGCTCTTGTGTTGATACAGACTCTAGAAGGTACACAAGGCTCTTTTGTTGCTACAGACTCTAGAAGGTACACCAGGCTCTTGTGTTGCTACAGATTCTAGGAGGTACACCAGGCTCTTGTGTTGCTACAGATTCTAGGAGGTACACCAAGTTCTTGTGTAGCTACAGACTCTAGAAGGTACGCCAGGCTCTTGTGTTGCTACAGATTCTAGAAGGTACACCAGGTTCTTGTGTTGCTACACACTCTACGAGGTACAACAGGTTCTTGTGTTGCTACAGTCTCTAGAAAGTACACCAGGCTCTTATGTTGCTACAGACTCTAGGAGGTTCACCAGTCTCTTGTGTTGCTACAAACTCTAGGAGGTGAACCAGTCTCTTGTGTTGCTACAGACTCTAGGAAGTACAGCAGGCTCTTGTGTTACTACAGACTCTAGGAGGTACTCCATGTCCTTGCGTTACTACAGTCTCTAAGAAGTACACGAGGCTCTTGTGTTGCTACAGATTCTAGGAGGTACACCAAGCTATTGTGTTGCTATAGACTCTATATGGTACACCAGGCTCTTGTGTTGCTACAGACTCTAGGAGGTACAACAGGCTCTTGTGTTGATACAGACTCTAGAAGGTACACCAAGCTCTTGTGTTGCTACAGACTCTGGGAGGCACACCAATCTCTTGTGTTGCTACATACTGTAGAAGGTACACCGGGCTCTTGTGTTGCTACTGACTCTAGGAGGTACACCAATTTCTTGTGTTGCTACACACTCTAAGAGGTATACCATGCTCTTGTGTTGCAATAGATTCTAGGAGATACACCAGGCTGTTGCCTTGCTACTGGTGCTAGGAGGTAGACTAGGATATTGTGTTGCTACAGACTCTAGGAAGTAGACAAGGATGTTGAGATACTGGATGCTCTAGGTGGTGTAACAAGGTGCGGTGTTGTAACAGGCAGTAGAAAGTAGACTGTTCTTTCACTACAGGATCTAGATGGTAGACTAGGGTGTTGTGTTGCTTGACCTTCTATGACGTAAAAGAAGGTGCTGTGTTCCTACAGACTATAGCAGGTAGAGTGTTAAGCTGCTAGATGCACTAGGAGGTATAACTATGTCCTATGTTACTACAGGATCTACGAGGCAAATAGGTTTGTTGTCAGATGACGTAGAAGGTATACCAGTACACTGTGATGCTAAAGGCTCTTGGAGGGAGACCAAGATGTTCTTTTGGCATAGACTCTGGAGGGTAACATAGGGTATTTTGTTGCTAATGCTCTAGGAGGTAGACTAGGGTGCTTGTGCTGCTACAGGCTCCGTGAGGTAGATAAGGTTGTTATGCTGCTACATGCTCTAGGAGGTAGACTAGAGTGTTGTGTTGCCAGAAGCTCTAAAAGGTACAACAAGGTTATATGCTGCTAGAGGCTCTAGAAGGAAGACCAGTGTGATGTGTTGTCAGATGCTCTAGAAGGTATACCAGTGTGCTATGTTGCTGAAGGCTCGAGGAGGTAGACTAGTTTGTTGTATTGCCACATGCTCTAGGAGGTACACCAAGGTGCTGTGTTACTAGCAACTGTCCCTAGGAGGTAGACTATAGTGTTGTGTTGCTATAGGCTCAAGTAGGTAGACAAGGATGTTGTGTTCGCAGATGCTCTAGGAGGTACACAAGGGTGCTATGTTCTAAGAGGTACACAAGGGTGCTATATTCTAGGAGGTACACACGGGTGCTATGTTCTAGGAGGTACACAAGGATGCTATGTTCTAGGAGGTACACACGGGTGCTATAATCTAGGAGGTACACAAGGGTGCTATGTTCTAGGAGGTACACAAGGGTGCTATGTTCTAGGAGGTACACAAGGGTGCTATTTTCTAGGAGGTACACAAGGGTGCTATGTTCTAGGAGGTACACAAGGGTGCTATGTTCTAGAGAAGAGAGAGGCATTTGGACGATTTTTGCAGTGAAATAATACAAATGAGTGGGAGATGTATAAAAGAAAGAGGCAGGAGGTCAAGAGAAAGGTGCAAGAGGTGAAAAAGAGGGCAAATGAGAGTTGGGGTAAGAGAGTATCATTAAATTTTAGGGAGAATGAAAAGATGTTTTGGAAGGAGGTAAATCAAGTGCGTAAGACAAGGCAACAAATGGGAACTTCAGTGAAGGGGGCTAATGGGGAGGTGATAACAAGTAGTGGTGATGTGAGAAGGAGATGGAGTGAGTATTTTGAAGGTTTGTTGAATGTGTTTGATGACAGAGTGGCAGATACAGGGCGTTTTGGTCGGGTGGTGTGCAAAGTGAGAGGATTAGGGGGAATGATTTGGTAAACAGAGAAGAGGTAGTAAAAGCTTTGCGGAAGATGAAAGCCGGCAAGGCGGAAGGTTTGGATGGTATTGCAGTGGAATTTATTAAAAAGAGGTTGTGACTGTATTGTTGACTGGTTAGAAAGTTTATTTAATGTATGTATGATTCATGGTGAGGTGCCTGAGGATTGGTTGAATGCTTGCATGGTGCCATTGTACAAAGGCAAAGGGGGTAAAAGAGAGTGCTCAAATTACAGAGGTATAAGTTTGTTGAGTATTCCTGGGAAATTATATGGGAGGATATTGATTGAGAGGGTGAAGTCATGCACGGAGCATCAGATTGGGGAGGAGCAGTGTGGTTTCAGAAGTGGTAGAGGATGTGTGGATCAGGTGTTTCCTTTGAAGAGTGTATGTGAGAAATACTTAGAAAAGCAAATGGATTTGTATGTAGCATTTATGGATCTGGAGAGGGCATATGAAAGAGTTGATAGAGATGCTCTGGGGAAGGTATTAAGAATGTATGATGTGGGAGGCAAGTTGTTAGAAGCTGTGAAAAGTTTTTATCGAGGATGCAAGGCATGTGTACGTATAGGAAGAGAGGAAAGTGATTGGTTCTCAGTGAATGTAGGTTTGCGGCAGGGGTGTGTGATGCCTCCATGGTTGCTTAATTTGATTATGGATGAGGTTGTTAGGGAGGTGAGTGCAAGAGTTTTGGAAAGAGGGGCATGTATGCAGTCTGTTGTGGATGAGAGAGCTTGGGAAGTGAGTCAGTTGTTGTTCGCTGATGATACAGCGTTGGTGGCTGATTCGTGTGAGAAACTGCAGAAGCTGGTGACTGAGTTTGGTAAAGTGTGTGAAAGAAGAAAGCTGAGAGTAAATGTGAATAAGAGCAAGGTTATTAGGTACAGTAGGGTTGAGGGACAAGCCAATTGGGAGGTAAGTTTGAATGGAGAAAAACTGGAGGAAGTGAAGTGTTTTAGATATCTGGGAGTGGATTTGGCAGCGGATGGAACCATGGAAGTGGAAGCGAAGCATAGGGTGGGGGAGGGGGCGAAAGTTCTGGGAGCCTTGAAGAATGTGTGGAAGTCGAGAACATTATCTCGGAAAGCAAAAATGGGTATGTTTGAAGGAATAGTGGTTCCAACAATGTTATATGGTTGCGAGGCGTGGGCTATAGATAGAGTTATGCAGAGGAGGGTGGATGTGTTGGAAATGAGATGTTTGAGGACAAATATGTGGTGTGAGGTGGTCTGATCGAGTAACTAATAATAGGGTAAGAGAGATGTGTGGAAATAAAAAGAGTGTGGTTAAGAGAGCAGAAGAGGGTGTGTTCAAATGGTTTGGTCACATGGAGAGAATGAGTGAGGAAAGATTGACCAAGAGGATATATGTGTCAGAGGTGGAGGGAACGAGGAGAAGTGGGAGACCAAATTGGAGGTGGAAAGATGGAGTGAAAAAGATTTTGAGTGATCTGGGCCTGAACATGCAGGGGGGGGGGGGGGGTGAAAGGCGTGCAAGGAACAGAGTGAATTGGAACGATGTGGTGTATCGGGGTCGACGTGCTGTCAATGGATTGAACCAGGGCATGTGAAGCGTCTGGGGTAAACCATGGAAAGTTCTGTGGTGCCTGGATGTGGAAAGGGAGCTGTGGTTTCGGTGCATTATTACGTGACAGCTAGAGCATGAGTGTGAACGAATGTGGCCTTTGTTGTCTTTTCCTAGCGCTACCTCGCACACATGAGGGGCGAGTGGGTTGTTATTTCATGTGTGGCGGGGTGGCGATGGGAATGAATAAAGGCAGACAGTATGAATTATGTACTTGTGTATATATGTATATGTCTGTGCGTATATATATGTATACGTTGAGATGTATAGGTCTGTATATTTGCGTGTGTGGACGTGTATGTACATACATGTGTATGTGGGTGGGTTAGGCCATTCTTTCGTCTGTTTCTTTGCGCTACCTCGCTATATATATATATATATATATATATATATATATATATATATATATATATATATATATATATATATTTTTTTTTTTTTTATTTCAAACTATTCGCCATTTCCCGCGTTAGCAAGGTAGCGTTAAGAACAGAGGACTGGGCCTCTGAGGGAAAATCCTCACCTGGCCCCCTTCTCTCTTCCTTCTTTTGGAAAATTAAAAAAAAAAAAGAGGGGAGGATTTCCAGCCCCCCGCTCCCTCCCCATTTAGTCGCCTTCTACGACACGCAGGGAATACGTGGGAAGTATTCTTTCTCCCCAATCCCCAGGGGATATATATATATATATATATATATATATATATATATATATATATATATATATATATATATATATATATATATATCCCTGGGGATAGGGGAGAAAGAATACTTCACACGCATTCCTCACGTGTCGTAGAAGGCGACTAAAGGGGACTGGAGCGGGGGGCCAGAAACCCTCCCCTACTTGTATTTTAACTTTCTAAAAGGGGAAACAGAAGAAGGAGTCACGCGGGGAGTGCTCATCCTCCTCGAAGGCTCAGATTGGGGTGTCTAAATGTGTGTGGATGTAACCAAGATGAGAAAAAAGGAGAGATAGGTAGTATGTTTGAGGAAAGGAACCTGGATGTTTTGGCTCTGAGTGAAAGGAAGCTCAAGGGTAAAGGGGAAGAGTGGTTTGGGAATGTCTTGGGAGTAAAGTCAGGGGTTAGTGAGAGGACAAGAGCAAGGGAAGGAGTAGCACTACTCCTGAATCAGGAGTTGTGGGAGTATGTGATAGAGTGTAAGAAAGTAAAATCTAGATTGATATGGGTAAAACTGAAAGTTGATGGAGAAATGGGTGATTATTGGTGCATATGCACCTGGGCATGAGAAGAAAGATCATGAGAGGCAAGTGTTTTGGGAGCAGCTGAATGAGTGTGTTAGTGGTTTTGATGTACGAGACCGGGTTATAGTGATGGGTGATTTGAATGCAAAGGTGAGTAATGTGGCAGTTGAGGGAATAATTGGTATACATTGAGTGTTCAGTGTTGTAAATGGAAATGGTGAAGAGCTTGTAGATTTATGTGCTGAAAAAGGACTGGTGATTGGGAATACCTAGTTAAAAAAGCGAGATATACATAAGTATACGTATGTAAGTAGGAGAGATGGCCAGAGAGCGTTATTGGATTACGTGTTAATTGATAGACGCACGAAAGAGAGACTTTTGGATTTTAATGTGCTGAGAAGTGCAACTTGAGGGATGTCTGATCATTATCTTGTGGAGGCGAAGGTGAAGATTTGTGGGGGTTTTCAGAAAAGAAGAGAGAATGTTGGGGTGAAGAGAGTGGTGAGAGTAAGTGAGCTTGGGAAGGAGACTTGTGTGAGGAAGTACCAGGAGAGACTGAGTACAGAATGGAAAAAGGTGAGAACAAAGGAGGTAAGGGGAGTGGGGGAGGAATGGGATGTATTTAGGGAAGCAGTGATGGCTTGCGCAAAAGATGCTTGTGGCATGAGAAGCGTGAGAGGTGGGTTGATTAGAAAAGGTAGTGAGTGGTGGGATGAAGAAGTAAGATTATTAGTGAAAGAGAAGAGAGAGGTATTTGGACGATTTTTGCAGGGAAAAATGCAAATGAGTGGGAGAGGTATATAAGAAAGAGGCAGGAGGTCAAGAGAAAGGTGCAAGAGGTGAAAAAGAGGGCAAATGAGAGTTGGGGTGAGAGAGTATCATTAAATTTCAGGGAGAATTAAAAGATGTTTTGGAAGGAGGTAAATAAGGTGCGTAAGACAAGGGAGGAAATGGGAACTTCAGTGAAGGGGGCTAATGGGGAGTTGAAAACAAGTAGTGGTGATGTGAGAAGGAGACGGAGTGAGTATTTTGAAGGCTTGTTAAATGTGTTTGATGATAGAGTGGCAGATATAGGGTGTTTGGTCGAGGTGGTGTGCAAAGTGAGAGGGTTAGGGAAAATGATTTGGTAAATAGAGAAGAGGTAGTAAAAGCTTTACGGAAGATGAAAGCCGGCAAGGCAGCAGGTTTGGATGGTATTGCAGTGGAATTTATTAAAAAAGGGGGTGACTGTGTTGTTGACTGGTTGGTAAGGTTATTTAATGTATGTATGATTCATGGTGAGGTGCCTGAGAATTGGCGGAATGCTTGCATAGTGCCATTGTACAAAGCCAAAGGGGATAAGAGTGAGTGCTCAAATTACAGAGGTATAAGTTTGTTGAGTATTCCTGGTAAATTATATGGGAGGGTATTGATTGAGAGGGTGAAGGCATGTACAGAGCATCAGATTGCGGAAGAGCAATGTGGTTTCAGAAGTGGTAGAGGATGTGTGGATCAGGTGTTTGCTTTGATGAATGTATGTGAGAAATACTTAGAAAAACAAATGGATTTGTATGTAGCATTTATGGATCTGGAGAAGGCATATGATAGAGTTGATAGAGATGCTCTGTGGAAGGTTTTAAGAATATATGGTGTGGGAGGCAAGTTGTTAGAAGCAGTGAAAAGAGAGGAAAGTGATTGGTTCTCAGTGAATGTAGGTTTGCGGCAGGGGTGTGTGATGTCTCCATGGTTGTTTAATTTGTTTATGGATGGGGTTGTTAGGGAGGTAAATGCAAGAGTTTTGGAAAGAGGGGCAAGTATGCAGTCTGTTGTGGATGAGAGAGATTGGGAATTGAGTCAGTTGTTGTTCGCTGATGATACAGCGCTGGTGGCTGATTCATGTAAGAAACTGCAGAAGCTGGTGACTGAGTTTGGTAAAGTGTGTGAAAGAAGAAAGTTCAGAGTAAATGTGAATAAGAGCAAGGTTATTAGGTACAGTAGGGTTGAGGGTCAAGTCAATTGGGAGGTAAGTTTGAATGGAGAAAAACTGGAGGAAGTAAAGTGTTTTAGATATCTGGGATTGGATCTGGCAGCGGATGGAACCATGGAAGCGGAAGTGAATCATAGGGTGGGGGAGGGTGCGAAAATTCTGGGAGCCTTGAAGAATGTTTGGAAGTCGAGAACATTATCTCGGAAAGCAAAAATGGGTATGTTTGAAGGAATAGTGGTTCCAACAATGTTGTATGGCTGCGAGTCATGGGCTATGGATAGAGTTGTGCGCAGGAAGGTGGATGAGCTGGAAATGAGATATTTGAGGACAATATGTGGTGTGAGGTGGTTTGATCGAGTAAGTAATGTAAGGGTAAGAGAGATGTGCGGAAATAAAAAGAGTGTGGTTGAGAGAGCAGAAGAGGGTGTTCTGAAATGGTTTGGGCACATGGAGAGAATGAGTGAGGAAAGATTGAGCAAGAGGATATATGTGTCAGAGGTGGAGGGAACGAGGAGAAGTGGGAGACCAAATTGGAGGTGGAAAGATGGAGTGAAAAAGATTTTGAGTGATCGGGGCCTGAACATGCAGGAGGGTGAAAGGCGTGCAAGGAATATAGTGAATTGGAACGATGTGGTATAACGGGGTCGACGTGCTGTCAATGAATTGAACCAGGGCATGTGAAGCGTCTGGGGTAAACCATGGAAAGTTGTGTGGGGCCTGGATGTGGAAAGGGAGCTGTGGTTTCGGTGCATTATTACATGACAGCTAGAGACTGAGTGTGAACGAATGGGGCCTTTGGTGTCTTTTCCTAGCGCTACCTCGCACACATGAGGGGGGGAGGGGGTCGTTATTCCATGTGTGGCGAGGTGGCGATGGGAACAAATAAAGGCAGACAATATGAATTATGTACATGTGTATATATGTATATGTCTGTGTGTATATATATATATATATATATATATATATATATATATATATATGTGTACAGTGAGATGTATAGGTATGTATATTTGCGTGTGTGGACGTGTATGTATATACATGTGTATGTGGGCGGGTTGGGCCATTCTTTCGTCTGTTTCCTTGCGCTACCTCGCTAACGCGGGAGACAGCGACAAAGCGTGAAGCGTCTGGGGTAAACCATGGAATGCTGTGTAGGTATGTATATTTGCGTGTGTGGACGTGTATGTATATACATGTGTATGGGGGTGGGTTGGGCCATTTCTTTCTTCTGTTTCGTTGCGCTACCTCGCAAATGCGGGAGACAGCGACAAAGCAAATATATATATATATATATATATATATATATATATATATATATATATATATATATATATATATATATATATATCAAATGGCCTCCTAGCTTCGTCTCTTCGATGTATATCAACTGACTGTTATATTTCTCTCTTGTGTCTCCCCTGACGATGTGATTATTACACGAAAGTGCACTTGGGAACTTTTCGTGTTTCATTTTCCCCGTGGACTCATAGGAATATCTTGATCACGCTCAAAATTGTGATCCTTTCCAATATATATATATATATATATATATATATATATATATATATATATATATATCCCTGGGGATATGGGAGAAAGGATATGTCCCACGCATTCCCCGCGGGTCGAAGAAGGCGACTAAAGGGACGGGAGGCTAGTGAATGGACTAGTGTTTCGAACGTGTGTGCGTGTGCCCACATGTTTGTGTGTATAACGTGTGTGTGTGTGTCCTTGTGTATGGTGTTGTTGTTATTTCTAATCATGACAATGATTGATGTCTTCCTCTGAGTCTGGCTCGGAGCTTCTCTTCCCGCCAAGCATTAGGCTTAATAATTTTGTTTTGAAGCCAGATGGCGATCTGTCCTTGAGCAAGCGGACTCTTGTCAATCAGCTACGGGGTATGTCACCATCGTACGGGACATGTTTAAACAAGAGGACAAAGGAGGGTGATCTACGCAGAATGTGCGACGGACTTTAGGATACTCCAACCAATCACAAGTGGTCTTAGTCCCATACCCAATCAGGGCGGACGCTTGGCTTTACTTTTAAAATATACTCATGACATCCGCTGAGATTTGATTTCTCTCTCTCTCTAGCCCAGCGAGGTAAGAGGTGTTCCCCCTGCTGTAAGCCCGTTATAATTGAGTATCATGGAATCATAACTCGTTATAAAAGGGTCTAACTAAGTGTAATGTTATCGAAGAATTTGTCATAAAGGAAAGAGATCTGGTTTGAAATCTTACCTAGAATGTTAACTCATGTTCAATGTTAACTCACGTTCAATGATTATCTCATACTCAGTGTTAACCTCATGTTCATTGTTAACGTAAATGAGTTGTGCCTTTAGTGTGTTTATCTTTGTACACTTCAATTCCTTTTCATTATAAGTAGTTGTAATGCTGGTCTTTGATTCAAGCCCATAACTTTCAGATAGTGTTATCCTGTTGTGAAACATAACAAATCTAAAGTCCTTGCAAGACAAGGATCAGTATGGTATTTATAACACATCTATGTTACTGGCGACCTTGCCCGGATAAGTACTGAGTTCGAACACTAGAAACCCTCCCTTCCTTGTATTTTGACTTTCTAAAAGGGGAAACAGAAGAAGGAGTCACGCGGGGAGTGCTCATCCTCCTCGAAGGCTCAGATTGGGGTGTCTAAATGTGTGTGGATGTAACCAAGATGAGAAAAAAGGAGACATAGGCCGTATGTTTGAGGAAAGGAACTTGGATGTTTTGGCTCTGAGTGAAACGAAGCTCAAGGGTAAAGGGGAAGCGTGGTTTGGGAATGTTTTGGGAGAAAAGTCAGGGGTTGGTGAGAGGCAAGAGCAAAGGAAGGAGTAGCACTATTCATGAAATAGGAAATGTGGGAGTAAGTGATAGAGTGTAAGAAAGTAAACACTAGAATTGATTTGGGTAAAACTGAAAGTGGATGGAGAGAGATGGGTCATCATTGGTGCCTATGCACCTTGGCATGAGAAGACAGATCATGAGAGCCAAATGTTTTGGGAGCAGCTGAGTGAATGTGTTAGCAGTTTTCATGCACGAGATTGGGTTATAGCGATGAATGATTTGAATGCAAAGGTGAGTAATGTGGCAATTGAGGGAATAATTGATGTACATGGGGAGTTCAGTTTTGTAAATGGAAATGGTCAAGAGCTTGTAGATTTGTGTGCTGAAAAAGGACTGGTGATTGGGAATACCTGGTTTAAAAAGAGGGATATACATAAGCATACGTATGTAAGATGGGGAGATGGCCAAAGAGCATTATTGAATTACGTGTTAATTGATAAGCGCGTGGAAGAGAAACTTTTGGATGTTCATGTGCTGAGAGGTGCAATAGGAGAGATGTCTGATCATTATCTTGTAGAGGCGAAGGTGAAGATTTGTAGAGGTTTTCATAAAAGAAGAGAGAATGTTGGGGTGAAGAGAGTGGTGAGAGGAAGTGAGCTTGGGAAGACGACTTGTGTGAGGAAGTACCTGGAATGACTGTACAGAATGGAAGAAGGGGAGAGCAAAGGACGTAAGGGGAGTGAGAGAGGAATGGGATGCATTTAGAGAAGCAGTGATGGCTTGCACAACAGATGCTTGTGGTATGAGAAGCGTGGGAGGTGGGCAGATTAGAAAGGGTAGAGAGTGGTGAGATGAAGAAGTAAGATTATTAGTGAAAGAAAAGAGAGAGAGATTCGATCGATTTTTGCAGGGAAATAGTGCAAATGACTGGGAGATTTATAAAAGAAAGAGGCAGGAGGTCAAGAGAAAGGCGCAAGAGCTGAAAAAGAGAGCAAATGAGAGTTGGGATGAGAGAGTATCTGTAAATTTTAGGGGCAATAAAAAGATGTTTTGAAAGAAGGTAAATAAAGTGCGTAAAACAAGGGAACAAATGGGAACATCGGTGAAGGGAGCTAATGGGGAGGTGATAACAAGTAGTGGTGATGTGAGAAGGAGATGGAGTGAGTACTTTGAAGGTTTGTTTAATGTGTTAGATGATAGAGTGGCAGATTTAGGGCGTTTTGGTCGAAGTGGTGTGCGAAGTGAGAAGGTCAGGGAGATTGGTTTGGTAAACGGAGAAAAGGTAGTGAAAGCTTTGGGTAAGATGAAAGCCAGCAAGGCGGCAGGTTTGGATGGTATTGTAGAGGAATTTATTAAAAAAAGGGGGTGACTGTTTTTGACTGGTTGGTGAGGACATTCATTGTATGTACGGTTCATGGTCAAGTGCCTGAGGATTGGTGGAATGCATGCATAGTGCCATTGTACAAAGGCAAAGGGACAAAGGTGATTGTCAAATTACAGAGGTGTAAGTTTGTTGAGTATCCCTGCGAAATTGTATGTGAGGGTATTGATTGAGAGGGTGAAGGCATGTACAGAGCATCAGATTGGGGAAGAGTAGTGTGGTTTCAGAAGTGGTAGAGAATGTGTGGATCAGGTAACTGCTTTGAAGAACGTATGTGAGAAATACTTAGAAGAACAAATGGATTTGTATGTAACATTTATAGATAGGGAGAAGGCATGAGCTGAGACAGATGCTCTTTGGAAGGTACTAAGAATATATGGTGTGGGAGGCAAGTTGCTAGAAGCAGTGAAAAGTTTTTATCGAGGATGTTAGGTATGCGTACGAGTAGGAAGAAAGGAAAATGATTGGTTCCCAGTGAATGTCGGTTTGCGGCAGGGGGGTGTGATGTCTCAATAGGTGTTTAATTTGTATATGGATGGAGTTGTTAGAAAGGTGAATGCAAGAGTTTTGGAGAGAGGGGCAAGCATGCAGTTTGTTGTGGATGAGACGGCTTGGGAAGTGAGTCAGTTGTTCGCTGATGATACAGCGCTGGTGGCTGATTCGGGTGAGAAACTGCACAAGCTGGTGACTGAGTTTGGTAAAGTGTGAGAAAGAAGAAAGCTGAGAGTTAGTATGAATAAGAGCAAGGTTATTAGGTTTACTTGGGTTGAGGGACTAGCCAACTGGGAGGTAAGTCTGAATGGAGAAAAACTGGAGGAAGTGAAGTGTTTTAGATATCTGGGAGTGGATCTGGCTGCGGATGGAACCATGGAAGCGGAAGTGAGTCAAAGGGGTGGGGGTGGATGCAAAGATTCCGGGAGCGATGAAGAATTAGTGGAAGGCGAGAACGTTATCTCGGAGAGCAAAAATGGGTATGTTTGAAGGAATAGTTGTTCTAACAATGATATATGGTTGTGAGGCATGAGCTAGAGATAGGGTTGTAGGAAGGAGGGTAATTATGTTAGAAATAAGATGTTTGAGGACAATGTGTGGTGTGAGGTGGTTTGATCGAGTCGGTAATGAAAGGGTAAGAGAGATGTGTGGTAATAAAAAGAGTGTGGTTGAGAAAGCAGAAGAGGGCGTATTGAAATGGTTTGGTCACATGGAGAGAATGAGAGAGGAAAGATTGACAAAGAGGATATATGTGTCAGAGGTGGAGGGAACGAGGAAAAGTGGGAGATCAAATTGGAGGTGGAAAGATGGAGTGAAAATCATTTCGAGCGATCGGGGCCTGAACATGTAAAAGGGTAAAAGGCGTGCAAGGAATAGATTGAATAGGAACGATGTGGTATACTGAGGTTGACGTGTCGTCAATGGATTTAACCAGGGCATGTGAAGCGTCTGGGGTAAACCATGGAAAGTTTTGTGAGGCCTGAATGTAGAAAGGGAGCTGTGGTTTGGGTGCATTATACATGACAGCTAGAGACTGAGTGTGAACGAATGTGGCCTTTGTTGTCTTTTCCTAGCAATATCTCGCGCGCGTGCGAGGGGAGGGGGGAGGGGGGGTGCCATTTCATGTGTGGCGGAGTGGCGACGGGAATGAATACAGGTAGCAAGTATGAATTATGTACATGTGTATATATGTATATGTCTGTGTATGTATACATATGTATACGTTGAAATGTATAGGTATGTATATGTGCGTGTGTGGACGTATATGTATATATATGTGTATGTGGGTGGGTTGGGCCATTCTTTCTTCAGTTTCCTTGCGCTACATCGCTAACGCGGGAGACAGCGACAAAGAATAATAAACAAATGAATAGATAGATTTATATATGTTCTAACAGTGTCAATGTGGGTCTGTTAATAATGTAGAAAGTTAGGTTCCAGGATTTTAAAAAGAAAATTCTCTAGTGAAGATGTTCAGCCAAGCAACAGGGGAGGGTGGAGAGAGAAGAGATGGGAAAGTGGAGTAAAGGAAGACCTGGACTACGAGCGAACACATTAAGAGAGTAGAGCCAAGGGGACGATGGAAGGGTAAGTGTAAGACGAGAGGCCAAGTGTTGGGTGTGGAGGGTCGGGTTGTATGGAAGTTCTGACACGTAGTCACTATCATGTTTGTCTGCCAACACCATCCACTCCTGGTCTGCCACGACCACAGTGAGCACATCATCCCCTCCTGCTCTGCCACGTCCATAGTGAGCACGTCATCCCCTCCTGCTCTGCCACGACCATAATGAGCGCATCATCCCCTTCTGCACTGCCACGACCATAGTGAGCACATCATCCCCTTCTCTCTACCAAGACCATAGTGAGCACATCATCCCCCTCCTGCTCTGACACGACCATATTGAGAACATCATCCCCTCCTGCTCTGCCACGACCACAGTGAGCACATCATCCCCTCCTGCTCTGACACGACCATAGTGAGCACATCATCCCCTCCTGCTCTGCCACGAACATAGTGAGCACATCATCCCCCTCCTGCTCTGACACGACCGTAATGAGCGCATCATCCCCTTCTGGTCTGCCACGACTATAGTGAGCACATTATCCCCCTCCTGCTCTGACACGACCATAGTGAGCACATCATCCCCTCCTGCTCTGACACGACCATAGTGAGCACATCATCCCCCTCCTGCTTTGACCCGACCGTAATGAGCGCATCATCCCCTTCTGGTCTGCCACGACTATAGTGAGCACATTATCCCCCTCCTGCTCTGACACGACCATAGTGAGCACATCATCCCCTCCTGCACTGCCACGACAACAGTGAACACATCATCCCCTCGTGGTCTGAAATGACCGCAGTGAGCACATCATCCCCACCTGATTTGCCACGACCAGAGTAAGCACACCATCCCCTCCTGGTCCACCACGACCATAGTGAGCACATCATCCCCTCCTGGTCTGCCACGACCATAGTGAGAACATCATCCCCTCCTAGTCTGCAACGACCATAGTGAGCACATCATCTCGTGGTCTGCCACGACCATAGTAAGCTCACCATCCCCTACTGGTCTGCCACGACCACAGTCAGAACAATATCCCCTCCTGGTCTGCCGCGACCACAGTGAGCACATCATTCATTTCTGGTATGGCACGACCACAGTGATCACACCATCCCCTCCTGGTGTGCCACGATCATAGTAAACACACCATCCCCTCCTGGTCTGCCATGACCATAGTAAGGACACCATCCAGTTCGAGTCTGCCACGACCATATTGACCACATCGTCCCCTCCTGGTCTGCCATGACCATAGTAAGGACACCATCCAATTCGAGTCTGCCACGACCATAGTGACGACATCATCCCCTCCTGGTCTGCCACTAATATAGTGACCGCATCATCCCTTCTGGTCTACGACTACCATAATGTCCACATCATACCCTCCTGGACTGCCACGACCACAGTGAGCACACCATCTCCTCCTGGTCTACCACGACCATAGAGAGCACATCATCCACTCTTGGTCTGCTAAGACCATAGTGAGCACATCAACCCCTCCTGGTTTGTCACGACCACAGTGAGCACACGATCCCTTCTTGGTCTACCACGACCATAGTGAGCACATCATCCCCTCCTGGTCTGCCAAGACCATAGTGAGCACATCTCCACCTGCTCTGACACGACCATAGTGAGCATATCATCCCCTACTGGTCTGCCACGACCATAGTGAGCACATCAACCCCTTCTGGTCTGAAACGACCATAGTGGACACACCATCTCCAACTGGTCTGCCACGACCATAATGAGCATTTCATCCCCTCCTGGTCTGCCAAGACCATGCTGAGCAAAACATCCCCTACGGGTCTGCCACGACCATAATGAGCACATCATCTTGACCTGGTCTCCCACAACCATAGTGAGCACATCATCCCGTCCTGGTCTGCCACGACCATAGTGAGCACATCAACCCCTCCTGGTCTGCCACGACCATAGCGAGCACATCTTCCCCTCATAGTCTGCCAGGACCATAGTCAGCACATCATGATCTCCTGGTCTGACAAGACCATAGTGAGCACATCATCACCTCCTGGTCTGCCACGACTATGGTGAGCACACCATACCCTCCTTGTCTGCAACCTACATAGTGAGCACATCATCCCCTCCTGGTCTGCCATGACGATAGTGAGCACATTTTCCCCTCCTGGTCTGGCCACGACACGTTGAGCACAGCTTCCCCTCATAGTCTGCCAAGACCATAGTCAGCCATATCATGATCTCCTGGTCTGACAAGAACATAGTGAGCACATCATCCCCTCCTGGCTGCCGACGACCATAGTTGAGGCACATCATCCCCCCCTGGGTCTGGCCACGACCATATGGAGCACATCATCCCGTCCATGGTCAGCCACGACCATAGTGAACACCATCATAACCAGTATCTGGTCTGCCACGACCATAGTGAGCCCTTCCCTGGTCTGCCACGTCCATAGTGGAGGCAAATCATCTCAGCCTGGTCTGCACGAAGATAGTGAACACATCATCCCAACAAGTGTACCACGACCAAGGTGAGCACATCATCCCCTCCTGTTCTGCCACGACCACAGTGAGCACATCATCCCCTCCTAGTCTGCCACGACCATAGTGAGCACACCATCCCCTCCTGGTCTACGACAACCATAGTGACCACATCATCCCCTCCTGCTCTGTCACAACCATAGTGAGCACATCATCTCTTCCCGATCTGCTACGACTATAGTGAGCACATCATCCCCTCCCGCTCTACCACGACCATAGTGAGCACATCATCCCCTTCTGGTTTGCCACGACCATAGGGAACACATCATCCCTTCCTGGTCTGGCAAGACAAAAGTGAACACACCATCCCGTAATGGCCTAAAACGACCATAGTGAGCACATCATCCCCACCTAGTCTGCCACGACCACAGTAAGCACACCATCCCCTCGTGGCCTGCAACGAACATAGTGAGCACATCATCCCCTCCTGGTCTGCCACGACGACAGTGAGCACATCATCCCTTCATAGTCTGCCACGACCACAGTGAACACATCATACCATCCTAGTCTGCCACGACCATAGTGAGCACACCATCTCCTCCTAGTCTGCCAAGACCATTCTAAGCACACCATCTCCTCCTAGTCTGTCAAGACCATAGAGAGCACGCCATCCCCTCTTGGTCTGCCACGACCATAGTGAGCACATCTTCCCCTACTGGTCTGCCAAGACCATACTGAGCACATCATCCCCTCCTGGTCTGCCACGAAAATAGCGACCACATCATGCCATCCTGGTCTACGACGACCATAGTGACCATATCATCCCCTCCTGCTCTGCCACGACGATAGTAAGCACACTACCCCTCCAGGTCTGCCACGACCATAGTGAGCACATCATCCTCTCCTGGTCTGCTAGGACCAGAGTGAGCACATCATCACCTCCTGGTCTACCACAACCATAGTGAGCACATCACCCCCTCTTGATCTGCCACGACCACAGTAAGCACACCATCCCCTCTTGGTCTGCCACGACCATAGTGAGCACATCCTCCCCTCCTGGTCTGCTACGAAAATAGTGACCACATCATCCCTCTCTAGTCTACGACGACCATAATAACCACTTCATCCCCTCCTGGTCTGCCACGACCATAGAGAGCAAACCACCCACTCCTGATCTGCCACGACCACAGTGAGCACACCATCCCCTCCTGGTCTGCCACGACCATAGTGAGCACATCATCCCCTCCTGGTCTGCCACGACCATAGTGAGCACATCATCCCCTCCTGGTCTGCCACGACCATAGTGAGCACATCCTCCCCTCCTGGTCAGCCATGACCATAGTGAGCATATCATCTTCACTTGATCTCACGACCATAGTGAGCACATCAACCCCTCCTGGTTCTGCCATGACCATGGTGAGCACACCATAACCTCCAGATCTGCCACGACCACAATGAACACACGATTCCCTCCTGGTCTCCCACGACAATAATGAGCACATCATACCCTCCCGCTCTGCCACGACCATAGTGAGCACATCATCATCTCATGATCTGCCAAGACCATAGTCAGCACATCATGCCCTCCTGGTCTGCCAAGACCGCAGTATGCACACCATCTCCTGGTCTGCCTCGATCATAGTGAGCACAACATCCCCCCTAGTCTGCCACGACCATAGTGAGCACATCATCCCGTCCTGGTTTACCACGACCACAGTGAGGAAATCAACATCTGGTCTGCCATACGACCATAGTGAACACATCATGACCTATTGGTCTGCCACGACCACAGTGAACAAATCATCCCGCCTGGTCTGCCACAACCATAGTAACCACATCATACCCTCCTGGTCTGCCACGAACATAGTGAGCACACCAACCCCTCCTGGTCTGCCACGACTACAGTGAGCACACGATCCCCTCCAGTTCTTCCACGACCATAGTGAGCACTCCATCCCCTCCCGGTCTGCCACAACCATAGTGAGCACATCATCCCCTCTTGATCTGCCACGACCACAGTGAGCACATCATCCCCACCTGGTCTGCTACGACCACAGTAAGCACACAATCCCTTTCTGGTCTGCCACAACCATAGTGAGCGTAACTTCCCCTCCTGGTCTGCCACGACCATAGTGAGCATATCATCCCCTCCTGGTCTGCCACGACCACAGTGAGCACATCATCCCCTCCTAGTCTGCCACGACCATAGTAAGCACACCATCCCCTCCTAGTCTGCCACAACCATAGTGAGCACACCATCCCCTCCTAGTCTGCCACAACCATAGTGAGCACACCTTTCCCTCCTCGTCTACCACGACCACAGTAAGCACACCATCCCCTAATGGTCTGCCACGACCATAGTGAACATACCATCTCCTCCTGGTCTGCCACGACAATAGTAAGCACACCATCACCTCCTGTCTGCCACGAACATAGTGAGAACATCATCCCCTCCTGGTCTGCCACGACCACAGTGAGCAAATCATCCCCTACTGGTCTGCCACAACCATAGTGAGCACACCATCTCCTCCTGTTCTGCCACGACTATGGTAAACACATCATCCCAACAAGTGTACCACGACCAAGGTGAGCACATCATCCCCTCCTGATATGCCACGACCACAATGAGCACATCATCCCCTCCTAGGCTGCCACAACCACAATGAGCACACCATCCCCTCCGGGTCTGCCACGACCATAATGAGCACACCATCCTCTCCTGGTCTACGATAACCATAATGACCACATCATCCCCTCCTGCTCTGCCACGACCATAGTGAGCACATCATCCCTTCCCGATCTGCTACGAATATAGTGAGCACATCATCCCCTCCTGCTCTACCAAGACCATAGTGAGCACATCATCCCCTCCTGGTCTGCCACGAAAATAGTGAACACATCATGCCCTCCTGGTCTACGACGACCATAGTGACCATATCATCCCCTCCTGCTCTGCCACGACCATAGCGAGCACATCATCCCCTCTTGATCTGCCACGACCACAGTAAGTACACCATCCCCTCCTGGTCTGACACGACCATAGATAGCACATCATCACCTCTTGGTCTGCCACGACCATAGTAAGGATATCATCCCCTACTGGTCTGCCGCGACCATAGTGAGCATATCATCCCCTCCTAGTCTTCAAAGACCATAGTGAGTACACCATCCCCTGCTGGTCTGCCATGACCATAGAGAGCACATCATCGCCTCCTAGTCTGCCACGACTATAGTGAGCACATTATCTTCATCTTGTCTACCACGACCATAGTGAGCACATCAACTCCTCCTGGTTTACATAGTGAGCATATCATCCCCTCCTGGTCTGGCACAACCATGGTGAGCACACCTTCCCCTCGTGGTCTGCCACGAACATAGTGAGCACATCATCCCTTGCTGGTTTACCACGACCACAGTTAGCGATCCAACACCTCCTGGTCTGCCACGACCATAGTGAACACATCATACCCTCCTGGTGTGCCATGAAAGATAGTGAACACATCATCCCAACAAGTGTACCACGACCAAGGTGAGCACATCATCCCCTCCTGATATGCCACGACCACAATGAGCACATCATCCCCTCCTAGTCTGCCACGACCATAGTGAGCACATCATCCCCTCCTGATATGCCACGACCACAATGAGCACATCATCCCCTCCTAGGCTGCCACAACCACAATGAGCACACCATCCCCTCCGGGTCTGCCACGACCATAATGAGCACACCATCCTCTCCTGGTCTACGATAACCATAATGACCACATCATCCCCTTCTGCTCTGCCACGACCATAGTGAGCACATCATCCCTTCCCGATCTGCTACGAATATAGTGAGCACATCATCCCCTCCTGCTCTACCACGATTATAGTGAGCACATCATCCCCTTCTGGTTTGCCACGACCATAGGGAGCACATCATCCCCTCCTGGTCTGCCACGAAAATAGTGAACACATCATGCCCTCCTGGTCTACGACGACCATAGTGACCATATCATCCCCTCCTGCTCTGCCACGACCATAGCGAGCACATCATCCCCTCTTGATCTGCCACGACCACAGTAAGTACACCATCCCCTCCTGGTCTGACACGACCATAGAGAGCACATCATCACCTCTTGGTCTGCCACGACCATAGTGAGCACATCATCCCCTCCTGGTCTGTCACGACCATAGTGAGCATATCATCCCCTCCTGCTCTGCCAGGACCATAGTGAGCACATCATCCCCTCCTGCTGTGCCTTGACCACAGTGAGCACGTCATCCCCTCCTGCTCTGCCACGACCATAGTGAGCACACTACCCCCTCCAGGTCTGCTACGACCATAGTGAACACATCATGACCTCCGGGTCTGCCACAACCATAGTGAACAAATAATCCCACCTGGTCTGCCACGACCATAGTGAGCATTTCATCCCCTTCTGGTCTGCCACGACCACAGTAAGCACATCATCCCACCCGGTATTCCACAAGCATAGTGAGCACATCATGCCAACCTCTTCTATCGCGACAATACTAAGCACATCATCCCCTCCTGGTCTACCATGAACATAGTAAGCACATCATCCCCTCCTGATCTGCCACGATCTCAGTGAGCACATCATCCCCTCCTGGTCTGCCACGACCATAGTGAGCATATCATCCCATCCTGGTATGCGACGACCATAGTGAGCGCATCATCCCCTCCTGGTCTGACAAGACCATAGTGAGCACACCTACCCCTCATGGCGTGCCACGAACCTAGTGAGCACATCATCCCGTCCTGGTTTACCAAGACCACAGTGAGTAAAACAACACCTCCTGGTCTGCCACGACCATAGTGAACACATCATGACCTCCTGGTCTGCCACGACCATAGATAACACATCATCCCAACTGGTCTACTACGACCATACTGAGAATATCATCCCCTCCTGGTCTGCCACGACCACAGTGAGCACATCATCCCCAGCTGGTCTTCCACAAGCATAGTGAGCACATCATCCCCACCTGGTCTGCCACGACCATAGTAAGCATATCATCCCCTCCTGATCTGCCCTGACCTCAGTGAGCACATCATCCCCTCCTGGTCTGCCACGACCATAGTGAGCACACCATCTCCTCCTGTTCTATCTCGACCATAGTGAGCACATCATCCACTCCTAGTCTGCCTCGACCAGAGTAAGCACATCATACAGACCTGGTCTGGTACGACCTCAGTGAGCTTATCATCCCCACCTGGACTGCCACGACCAAAGTGAGAACATCATCCCTAAATGGTCTGCCATGAACACAGTGAGCACATCATCCCTTCTGTTCTGCCACGACAATAGTAAGCACATCATCCCCTACTGCTCTGCCACGACCATAGTGAGAACACCATCCCCTCCTGGTCTGCTACGACCACAGTGAGCACACAATCCCCTCGTGGTCTGGGCCGACCAGAGTGAGCACATCATCCCTTCCTGATTAACCACGACCACAGTGAGCAAACCAACACCTCCTGATCTGCCACGACCATAGTGAACACATCATGCCCTCCGGGTCTGCCACGAAGATAGTCAACACATCATCCCAAGTGGTCTACCACAACCATAGTGAGCACATCATCCCCACCTGGTCTTCCACAAGCATAGTGAGCACATCATCCCCACCTTGTACTGTACACAACATACAGTTGTACTGTACACAACAACCTAAACAGTTGCACTGTACACAACATAAACAGTTGTACTGTACACAACATAAATAGTTGTACTGTACACAACATGAACAGTTGCACTGTGCACAACATGAACAGTTGTAATGCACACAACAACATAAACAGCTGTACTGTACACAACAATCTAAACAGTTGAACTGCACACAACATAAACAGTTGTACTGTACACTTACAACATACATAGTTGTACTGTACACAACGACATAAACAGTTGTACTGTCACAACAAACATAAACAGTTGTACTGTACACAACATACACAGTTGTACTGTAAACAACATAAACAATTGTACTGTACACAACAACATGAACAAATGTACTGTACACAACAACATAAACAGTTGTACTGGACACAGCATAAACAATAATACAGTACACAACAACATACACAGTTTTATTATACACAACATTAACAATTGTACTGTACACAACACAAACATTTATACTGTACACAACATGAACAGGGATACTGTACACAAGAACATAAACAGTTGTACTGTACACAAAAACATAAACAGTTGTACTGTACACAACAACATAAACAGTTGTACTGTACACAACATAGACAGTTGTACTGTACACAACAACATAACAATTGTACTGAACACAACATAAACAGTTGTACTGTAAATAACATAAATAATTAACTGTACACAACAACATAAGCAGTTGTACTGGACACAACATAAACAATTGTACTGTACAAAACAACATAAACACGTGTACTGTACACAACAACATGAACAGTTGATCCTGTACACAAAAACATGAACAGTTGTATTGTACACAACATAAACACTTGTACTATACATAACTACATAAACAATTGTACTGTACACGACATAAACAGTTGTACCGTACACAACATCAACAGTTGTACTGTAAAAAACATAACAGATGTACTGTACAAAACAACATAAACAGTTGTACTGTACAAAACAACATAAGGTTGTACTGTACACAGTATAAACAGTTGTATTGTACACAACAGCATAAACAGTTGTACTGTACACATCAACATGAACAGCTGTACTGTACATAACAACATAAATAGTTGTACTGTACACAACATGAACAGTTGTACTGTACACAACATAAAAGTTGTACAGTACATAACATGAATGTACTGTACACAACATAAACTGTTGTACTGTACAAAACATGAAGAGTTGTACTGTAAACAACAACCTAAACAGTTGTACTGTACACAACAACATGAACAGTTGTACTGTCACAACATAAACAGTTGTACTGTACACAACCATAAACAGTTGTACTGTACAACACTAAACAGTTGTACTGTACACAACATAAACATTGTACTGTACACAACATGAACAGTTGCACCGTAAACAACAACACAAACAGTTGTACTGTACACAACAACATGAACATTTGTACTGTACACAACATAAACAGTTCTACTGTACACAACAACATAAACAGTTCTACTGTACATAACAACATAAACAGTTCTACTGTACACAACAACATAAACAGTAGTACTGTGCACAACAACATGAACAGTTGTACTGTACACAACAACATAAAGTTGTACTGTACACAACAACATAAAGTTGTACTGTACACAACATAAACAGTTGTACTGTACACAACAACATAAACAGTTGCACTGTACACAACAACATGAACAGTTGTACTGTACACATCATAAACAGTTGTACTGTACACAACAACATGAACAGTTGTACCGTACACAACATGAAAAGTTGTACTGTACATAACAACATAAACAGTTGTACCGTCCACAACAGCATAAACAGTTGCACTGTACACAACAACATGAACAGTTCTACTGTACACATCATAAACAGTTGTACTGTACACAACAACATGAACAGTTGTACCGTAAACAACATGAAAAGTTGTACTGTACACAATATAAGCAGTTGTACTGTACACAACATGAACAGTTGTTCTGTACACAACAACATAAACAGTTGTACTGTACACAACATAGACAGTTGTTCTGTACACAGCATCAACAATTGTACTGTACACAACAACATGACAGTTGTACTGTACACAACAACATGAACAGTTGTACTATACACAAGAACATAAACATTTGTACTGTACACAAAAACATAACCAGTAGTTCTGTACACAACATAAACAGTTGTGTTGTACACAACATAAACAGTTGTACTGTACACAACATAAACCGTTATACTGTACACAACATACACAGTTGTACTATACACAACATGAGCAGTTGTACTGTATATAACAACATCAACAGTTGTACTGTACACAACAACATAAACAGTTGTACTGTACACAACAGACAGTTGTACTATACACAACAACATGAACAGTTGTACTGTACACAACAACATAAACAGTTGTACTGTACACAAAACATGAACAGTTGTACTGTTGTACTGGAAAGTTGAATGAGTCCACACATGGAGGCCAGTGAGGTTTACATGGGATAAACTGAAACTAAACTGCAGAATAATGTTTGTGTTGGAGAAGTTTTGGTGTTGCACCAGCCACACTTCACCCACCCTCATTACTGGAACTAACCTTACAAACTCATATCTGGTCAATCATTTGTAAATACAAATAGAATAGAAATTAAACAACTATATTCATACACCAGTCTATACTTATGTAAATTAAACAACTATATTCATACACCAGTCTATACTTATGTAAATTAAACAACAATATTCATACACCAGTCTATGCTTATGTAAATTAAACAACAATATTCATACACCAGTCTATACTTATGTAAATTAAACAACTATATTCATACACCAGTCTATACTTATGTAAATTAAACAACAATATTCATACACCAGTCTATGCTTATGTAAATTAAACAACAATATTCATACACCAGTCTATACTTATGTAAATTAAACAACTATATTCATACATCAGTCTAAAAATATGTAAACTAAACAACTATATTCGTACATCAGTCTATAGATATGTAAATTAAACAACTATATTCATACATCAGTCTATAAATATGTAAATTAAACAACTATATTCATACATCAGTCTATAAATATGTAAATTAAACAACTGTATTCATACATCAGTCTATAAATATGTAAATTAAAAAACTATATTCATACATCATAATCTACAAAAATTGTCAACATGTACGATTTTAGGAACTAATCCCTGACCTGACCCTTGCCTTTAATGACCTGACCCTTGCCTTTAATGACTTGACCCTTGCCTTTGATAACCCAACTCTTGCCTTTAATGACCTGACCCTTGCCTTTAATGACCTGACCCTTGCCTATAATGACCTGACCCTTGCCTTTGATGACCCGACCCTTTCCTTTGATGACCTGACCCTTGTCTTTGATGGCCTGAACTTGCCTTTGATGACCCGACCCGACTGTGTAACGACGGTCCAGGTTACTGTGTACTGATGGTCCAGGTCACTGTGTCCGGTCGGTCAGGTCACTGTGTACCGACGGTCCAGGTCACAGTGTACCAGTGGTTCAGGTCACTGTGTACCAATGGTTCAGGTCACTGTGTACCGATGGTTCAGGTCAATGTGTACTGATGGTTCAGGTCACTGTGTACTGATGGTCTAGGTTTCTGTTTACTGATGGTTCAGGTCACTGTGTACTGGTGGTTCACGTCACTGTGTACTGATGGTCCAGGTCACTATGTGCCTATAGTTCAGTTCACTGTGTACTGATGGACCAGGTCACTGTGTACTGATGGTTTAGGTCATTATGTACCGATGGTTCTGGTCATTATGTACCGATGGTTCAGGTCATTATGTACCGATGGTTCAGATCATTATGTACCGAGGGTTCAGGTCAATGTGTGCCGATGGTTCAGGTCACTATGTACCGATGGCTCTGGTCACTGTGTACTGATGGACCAGGTGTACTTATGGTTCAGGTCACTATGTTCGGATGGTTCAAGTCACTATGTACCGAACATTCAGGTCACTGAGTACTTATGGTTCTGGTCACTGAGTACTGATGGTCCCGGTCACTGGGTACTGATGGTTCAGGTCACTGTGTAGTGATGTTCCAGGTCACTGTGTACTGATGGTCCAGGTCACTGTGTACTGATGGTTCACGTCACTGTGTACCGATGGTTCAGGTCACTATGTACCGATGGTTCAGGTCACCGTGTACTGATAGTTCAGGTCACTGTGTACTGATGGTTCAGGTCACTGTGTACTAATAGTTCAAGTCACTGTGTACAGATGGTTCAGGTTACTGTGTACTAATAGTTCAGGTCACTGTGTACCGATGATTCAGGTTACTGTGTACTGATGGTTCAGGTCACCGTGTACCGACGGTCCAGGTCACAGTGTACCAGTGGTTCAGGTCACTGTGTACCGATGGTTCAGGTCACTGTGTACCGATGGTCCAGGTCACTGTGTACCGGTCGGTCATGTCACTGTGTACCGATGTTTCAGGTCACTATGTACCGATGGTCCAGGTCACTGTATACTGATGGTTCAAGTCACTGTGTACTGATGGTTCAGGTCACTGAGTACCGATGGTCCAGGCCACTGTGCACCGACGGTCCAGGTCACTGTGTACCGATGGTTGAGGTCACTGTGTCCTGATGGTCCAGGTCACTGTGTACCGACGGTCCAGGTCACTTAGTACCGACGGTTCAGGTCACTGTGTACCAACGGTACAGGTCACAGTGTACCATTGGTTCAGGTCACTGTGTACCATTGGTTCAGGTCACTGTGTACCGATGGTTCAGGTCAATGTGTACTGATGGTTCAGGTCACTGTGTACTGATGGTCTAGGTTTCTGTTTACTGATGGTTCAGGTCACTGTGTACTGGTGGTTCACGTCACTGTGTACTGATGGTCCAGGTCACTATGTGCCTATAGTTCAGTTCACTGTGTACTGATGGACCAGGTCACTGTGTACTGATGGTTTAGGTCATTATGTACCGATGGTTCTGGTCATTATGTACCGATGGTTCAGGTCATTATGTACCGATGGTTCAGATCATTATGTACCGAGGGTTCAGGTCAATGTGTACTGATGGATCAGGTCATTATGTACCGATGGCTCTGGTCACTGTGTACTGATGGACCAGGTGTACTTATGGTTCAGGTCACTATGTTCGGATGGTTCAAGTCACTATGTACCGAACATTCAGGTCACTGAGTACTTATGGTTCTGGTCACTGAGTACTGATGGTCCCGGTCACTGGGTACTGATGGTTCAGGTCACTGTGTAGTGATGTTCCAGGTCACTGTGTACTGATGGTCCAGGTCACTGTGTACTGATGGTTCACGTCACTGTGTACCGATGGTTCAGGTCACTATGTACCGATGGTTCAGATCACCGTGTACTGATGGTTCAGGTCACTGTGTACTGATGGTTCAGGTCACTGTGTACTAATAGTTCAAGTCACTGTGTACAGATGGTTCAGGTTACTGTGTACTAATAGTTCAGGTCACTGTGTACCGATGATTCAGGTTACTGTGTACTGATGGTTCAGGTCACTGTGTACTGATGGTTCAGGTCACTGTGTACTGATGGTTCAGGTCACTGTGTACCGATGATTCAGCTTACTGTGTACTGATGGTTCAGGTCACTGTGTACTCATGGTTCAGGTCACTGTGTACTGATGGTTCACGTCACTGTGTACCGATGGTTCAGGTCACTATGTACTGATGGTTCAGGTTACTGTGTACTGATGGTCCAGGTCACTGTGTACTGATGGTTCAGGTCACTCCGTACTGATGGTTCAGGTCACTGTGTACCGATGGTTCAGGTCACTATGTACCGATGGTTCAAGTCACTGTGTACCGATGGTTCAGGTCAATGTGTACCGAGGGTTCAGCTCACTGTGTAGTCGTGGTCCAGGTCACTGTCTACTTATGTTCCAGTTGTTCAGGTCAATGTGTACCCATGGTTCAGGTTACTGTGCATCGACGTTTTTGGTCACTGTGCACCGATGGTTCAGGTCACTCTGTTCTGATGGTCCAGGTCACTGTGTACCGGTGGTTCAGGTCACTGTGTACCGGTGGTTCAGTTCACTTAGTACCGGTGGTTCAGGTCACTGTCTACTGACGGTCCAGATCACTGTACAGATGGTCCAGATCACTGTATACTGATGGCTCCGGTCGATGTGTACTGATGGTCCAGGTCATTGTGTACTAATGGTTCAGATCACTGTGTACTGATGGTCCAGGTCGCTGTGTTCCCATGGTTCAGGTCACTGTGTACCGATGATTCAGGTTACTGTGTACTGATGGTTCAGGTCACTGTGTACTGACGGTTCAGGTCACTGTGTACTGATGGTTCAGGTCACTGTGTACCGATGATTCAGGTTACTGTGTACTGATGGTTCAGGTCACTGTGTACTGATGGTTCAGGTCACTGTGTACTGATGGTTCACGTCACTATGTTCCGATGGTTCAGGTCTCTATGTACCGATGGTTCAGGTCACTGTGTACTGATGGTTCAGGTCACTGTGTACTGATGGTTCAGGTCACTGTGTACTAATAGTTCAGGTCTCTGTGTACTGATGGTTCAGGTTACTGTGTACTAATAGTTCAGGTCACTGTGTACCGATGATTCAGGTTACTGTGTACTGATGGTTCAGGTCACTGTGTACTGATGGCTCAGGTCACTGTGTACCCATGTTCAGGTTACTGTGTACTGATGGTTCAGGTCACTGTGTACTGATGGTTCAGGTCACTGTGCACTGATGGTTCAGGTCACTGTGTACCGATGATTCAGGTTATTGTGTACTGATGGTTCAGGTCACTGTGTACCGATGATTCAGGTCACTGTGTACTGATGGTTCAGGTCACTGATTACTGATGGTTCAGGTCAATGTGTAATGGTGGTTCAGGTCGATGTGTACCGATGGTTCAGTTCACTGTGTACTGATGGTCCAAGTCACTGTGGACCGATGGTTCAGGTCACTGTGTAGTGATGATTCAGGTCATTGTTTACTGATGGTTCAGGTCACTGTGTACCGATTTTTTAGGTCACGGTGAACTGATAGTACAGGTCACTATGTACTGATGGTTTAGGTCAATGTTTAATGATGGTTCAGGTCACTGTGTACCGAGGGTCCAGGTCACTGCGTACAGATGGTTCAGGTCACTGTCTACCAAGGGTTCAGGTAACTGTGTATTGATGGTTCAGGTCACTGTGTACTGATGGTTCAGGTAACTGTGTACTGATGGTTCAGGTCACTGTGTACCGATGATTCAGGTTACTGTGTACTGATGGTTCAGGTCACTGTGTACTGATGGTTCAGGTCACTGTGTACTGATGGTTCACATCACTATGTTCCGATGGTTCAGGTCACTATGTACCGATGGTTCAGGTCACTGTGTACTGATGGTTCAGGTCACTGTGTACTGATGGTTCAGGTCACTGTGTACTGATAGTTCAGGTCACTGTGTACTGATGGTTCAGGTTACTGTGTACTAATAGTTCAGGTCACTGTGTACCGATGATTCAGGTTACTGTGTACTGATGGTTCAGGTCACTGTGTACTGATGGCTCAGGTCACTGTGTACCGATGTTCAGGTTTCTGTGTACTGATGGTTCAGGTCACTGTGTACTGATGGTTCAGGTCACTGTGTACTGATGGTTGAGGTCACTGTGTACCGATGATTCAGGTTATTGTGTACTGATGGTTCAGGTCACTGTGTACCGATGATTCAGGTCACTGTGTACTGATGGTTCAGGTCACTGTGTACTGATGGTTCAGGTCACTGTGTACTGATGGTTCAGGTCAATGTGTAATGATGGTTCAGGTCGATGTGTACCGATGGTTCAGTTCACTGTGTACTGATGGTCCAAGTCACTGTGGACCGATGTTTCAGGTCACTGTGTAGTGATGATTCAGGTCACTGTTTACTGATGGTTCAGGTCACTGTGTACCGATTTTTTAGGTCACGGTGTACTGATGGTGCAGGTCACTGTGTACTGATGGTTCAGGTCAATGTTTAATGATGGTTCAGGTCACTGTATACCGAGGGTCCAGGTCACTGCGTACAGATGGTTCAGGTCACTGTCTACCAAAGGTTCAGGTAACTGTGTATTGATGGTTCAGGTCACTGTGTACTGATGGTTCAGGTCACTGTGTACTGATGGTTCAGGTCACTGTGTACCGATGGTTCAGGTCACTGTGTACTGATAGTTCAGGTCACTGTGTATTGATGGTTCAGGTTACTGTGTACTAATAGTTCAGGTCACTGTGTACCGATGATTCAGGTTACTGTGTACTGATGGTTCAGGTCACTGTGTACTGATGGTTCAGGTCACTGTGCACTGATTGTTCAGGTCAATGTGTAATGATGGTTCAGGTCACTGTGTACCGATGGTCCAGGTCACTGCGTACATATGGTTCAGGTCACTGTGTACCAAGGGTTCAGGTAACTGAGTATTGATGGTTCAGGTCACTGTGTACTGATGGTTCAGGTCACTGTGTACTGATGACTCAGGTCACTGTGTACTGAGGGTTCAGCTGATTGTGTACTGGTGGTCCATGTCACTATCTACTGATGGTACAGGTCACTGTGTACTGATGGTTCAGGTCACTGTGTACTGACGGTATCAGGTCACTGTGCACCGAGGGTCCAGGTCAGTGTGTACAGAAGATTCAGGTCATTGTGTTCTAATGGTTCAGGTCTCGGTGTACTGATGGTTCAGGTCACTGTGTACCGATGGTTCAGGTCACTGTGTACTGATGGTCCAGGTCACTGTGTACTGATGGTTCAGGTCTCGGTGTACTGATGGTGTAGGTCACTGTGTACCGATGGTTCAGGTCGCTGTGTGCTGGTGGTCCAGGTCACTGTGTACCGAGGGTTCAGCTCACCGGGTACTGGTGGTCCAGTGTCACTGTCTACTGATTGTCCAGGTCACTGTGTACTGATGGTTCAGGTCAATGTGTGCTGATGGTCAGGTCACTGTGTACCAAGGGTCCAGGTCACTGTGTACTGACGGTTCAGTTCACTGTGTACTGATGGTTCAGGTCACTGTGTCCTGAGGGTTCAGCTGATTGTGTACTGGTGGTCCAGGTCACTATCCACTGATGGTACAGGCCACTGTGTACTGATGGTTTAGGTCACTGTCTACTGACGGTATCAGGTCACTGTGTACAGAGGGTTCAGGCCACTGTGTACCGATGGTTCGTCATTGTTACTGATGAGTCAGGTCACTGTGTACCGAGGGTTCAGCTCACTGGGTTCTGGTTGTCCAGGTCACTGTTTAATGATGGTCCTGGTAACTGTGATTTGATGGTTCAGGTCACTGTGTACCTAGGGTCCAGGTCAATGTGTACAGAAGGTTCAGGTCATTGTGCTCTGATGGTTCAGGTCCAGGTCACTGTGTACCGATGGTTCATGTCACTGTGTACCGATGGTTCAGGTCGCTGTGTATTGATGGTTCAGGTCACTGTATACTGATGGTCCAGGTCACTATGTACCGATGGTTCAGGTCACTGTTTCCTGACGGTCTAGTTACTGTGCACTGATGGTTCAGGTCACTGTGTACCGAGGGTACAACTCTCTGTGTACTGATGGTCCAGGTCACTGTGTACTGATGGTTCAGCTCATTGTGCAATGACGGTTCAGATCAATGTATACTGATGGTTCAGGTCACTGTGTACTGATGGTTAAGATCATTATGTACCGATGGTTCAGGTCACTATGTACTGATGGTTCAGTTCACTGTGTACTGATGGTCCCGGTCACAGTGTACCGATGGTTCAGGTTACTGTGTACTAACGATTCCCGTCACTCTGTACTTATGGTTCAGGTCACTATGAACCGATGGCTCAGGTCACTGTGGACCTATGGTTCACGTCACTATGTACCGATGGTTCAGGTCAATGCGTATTGATGGTTCAGGTCACTATGTACCGATGGTTCAGGTCAATGTGTATTGATGGCCCAGAGCACAATGTACCGATGGTTCAGGTCTTTCTGTACTGATGGTCCAAGTCACTGTGTACTGATGGTTCAGCTCAATGTGTACCGATGGTTTAGGTCACTGTGAACTGATGGTTCAGGTCACTATGTACCGATGATCCAGGTCACTATGTACCGATGGTTCCGGTCAATGTCTACGAATGGTCAGGGTCACTGTGTACTGATGGTCCAGGTCAGTATGTACTGATGGTTCAGGTCAGTGTGCACTGATGGTCGAGGTCACTGTGTGCTGATGGACCAGATCAGTGTGTACTGATGGTGCAGGCCAGTGTGTACTGATGGTCCAGGTCAGTGTGTACTGATGGTTCAGGTAAGTGTATACTGATGGTCAAGGTCACCGTGTACTGATGGTCCAGGTCAGTGTGTACTGATGGTCCAGGTCAGTGTGTATTGATGGTCCAGGTCAGTGTGTACTGATGGTTCAGGTCAGTGTGTACTGATGGTCGAGATCAGTGTGTACTGATGGTCGAGATCAGTGTGTAGTGATGGTTCAGGTCAGTGTGTACTGATGGTCCAGGTCAGTGTGTATTGATGGTTCAGGTCAGTGTGTACTGATGGTTCAGGTCTGTGTGTACTGATGGTCGAGATCAGTGTGTACTGATGGTCGAGATCAGTGTGTAGTGATGGTTCAGGTCAGTGTGTACTGATGGTTCAGGTCAGTGTGTACTGATGGTCGAGATCAGTGTGTACTGATGATCGAGATCAGTGTGTAGTGATGGTTCAGGTCAGTGTGTACTGATGGTTCAGGTCACCGTGTACTGATGGTCCAGGTCAGTGTGTACTGATGGTCCAGGTCAGTGTGTACTGATGGTCCAGGTCAGTGTGTACTGATGGTCCAGGTCACTGTTTACTTATGGTCCACATCAGTGTGTACTGATGTTCCTGGTCAGTGTGTACTGACGGTCCAGGTCAGTGTGTATTGATGGTCTTGGTCAGTGTGTACTGATGGTTCAGGTCAGTGTGTACTGATGGTTCAGGTCAGTGTGTATTGATGGTTCAGGTCAGTGTGTACTGATGGTTCAGGTCAGTGTGTACTGATGGTCCAGGTCAGTGTGTACTGATGGTTTAGATCAGTGTGTACTGATGGTTCAGGTCAATGTGTATTGACGATCCAGGTCACCGTGTACTGATGGTCCAGGTCACTGTGCACTGATGGTCCAGGTCACTGTTTACTTATGGTCCAGATCAGTGTGTACTGATGGTCCAAGTCAGTGTGCATTGATGGTCCAGGTCAGTGTGTACAGATGGTCCAGGTCAGTGTGTACTGATGGTTCAGGTCAGTGTGTACTGATGGTCCAGGTCACTGTGCACTGATGGTCCAGGTCACTGTTTACTTATGGTCCAGATCAGTGTGTACTGATGGTCCAAGTCAGTGTGCACTGATGGTCCAGGTCAGTGCGTACTGATGGTCCAGGTCAGTGTGTACTGATGGTTCAGGTCAGTGTGTACTGATGGTTCAGGTCAGTGTGTACTGATGGTCCAGGTCAGTGTGTACTGATGGTCTAGGTCAGTGTGTACTGATGGCCCTAGTCAGTGTGCACTGATGGTCTAGATCAGTGTGTACTGATGGTCCAGGTCAGTGTATGCTGATGGCCCTGGTCAGTGTGCACTGATGGTCTAGATCAGTGTGTACTGATGGCTCAGGTCAGTGTGTACTGATGGTCTAGATCAGTGTGTACTGATGGTGCAGGTCAGTGTGTACTGATGGTGCAGGTCAGTGTGTACTGATGGTTCAGGTCAGTGTGTATTGATGGTTCAGGTCAATGTGTATTGAAGGTTCAGGTCAGTGTGTACTGATGGTCCAGGTCAGTGTGTACTGATGGTCCAGGTCAGTGTGTACAGTTGGTCCAGGTCAGTATGCACTTATGGTTCAGGTCAGTGTGTACTGATGGTCCAGGTCAGTGTGTACCGATGATCCAGGTCAGTGTGCACTGATGGTTCAGGTCAGTGTGCACTGATGGTTCAGGTCAGTGTGCACTGATGGTTCAGGTCAGTGTGCACTGATGGTTCAGGTCAGTGTGTACTGATGGTCCAGGTCAGTGTGTGCTGATGGTTCAGGTCAGTGTGTACTGATGATCCAGGTCACCGTGTACTGATGGTCCAGGTCACTGTGCACTGATAGTCCAGTTCACTGTTTACTTATGGTCCAGATCAGTGTGTACTGATGGTCCAAGTCAGTGTGCACTGATGGTCTAGGTCATTGCGTACTGATGGTCCAGGTCAGTGTGTACTGATGGTTCAGGTCAGTGTGTACTGATGGTTCAGGTCAGTGTGTACTGATGGTTCAGGTCAGTATGTCCTGATGGTCCAGGTCAGTGTGTACTGATGGTTCAGGTCAGTGTGTACTGATGGTTCAGGTCAGTGTGTACGGATGGTCCAGGTCAGTGTGTATTGATGGTCCAGGTCATTGTGTACTGATGGTCCAGGTCAGTGTGTACTGATGGTCCAGGTCATTGTGTACTGATGGTCCAGGTCATTGTGTACTGATGGTCCAGGTCAATGTGTACCGATGGTCCAGGTCAGTGTGTACCGATGGTCCAGGTCAGTGTGTACTGATGGTCCAGGTCAGTGTGTGCTGATGGTCCAGGTCATTGTGTACTGATGGTCCAGGTCAGTGTGTACCGATGGTCCAGGTTAGTGTATACCGATGGTCCAGGTCAGTGTGTACCGATGGTCCAGGTCAGTGTGTACCGATGGTCCAGGTCAGTGTGTACTGATGGTCCAGGTCAGTGTGTGCTGATGGTCCAGGTCATTGTGTACTGATGGTCCAGGTCAGTGTGTACCGATGGTCCAGGTTAGTGTATACCGATGGTCCAGGTCAGTGTGTACCGATGGTCCAGGTCAGTGTGTACCGATGGTCCAGGTCAGTGTGTACTGATGGTCCAGGTCAGTGTGTACTGATGGTTCAGGTCATTGTGTACTGATGGTCCAGGTCAGTGTGTACTGATGGTCCAGGCTAGTGCTTACCGATGGTCCAGGTCAGTGTGTACTGATGGTCCAGGTCAGTGTGTACTGATGGTCCTGGTCATTGTGTACTGATGGTCCAGGCCAGTGTGTACTGATGGTCCAGGTTAGTGTTTACCGATGGTCCAGGTCAGTATTCACTGCACAGTGTGTAGGTCAAGCCATGTACAGGTTGGTAGTATGTACAGCAGCAGATGTGTGGTGTGTGGATCCGTGGTGGGGATGGTGGCTGAATGTATGGCGCCATACTTCTTAACATTATGTGTGAGAGTGATGTAGTGGTGGTGGTAATAGTGGTGGTGGTGGTGGTGGAGGTGGTGGTTGTAAGAGTGGTGTTGTTGGTGGTGGTAATAGTGGTGGTGGTGGTAATAGTAGTGGTGGAGGTGGAGGTAATGGCGGTGGTGGAGGAGGTAGGGGTGGTTGTGAAGGTGGTGGTAATAGTGGTTGTGGTGGCGGTGAAGGTGGTGGTAATAGTGGTGGTGGTGGAGGTGTTGGTGAGGATGCAGTTCGGGTGACAATCCTCCCCTGCTGGTGTCTGGACCATTTCTGCCACACAAATCATCTCTAATTTACTCCAGCCAAATATTTCTCCCAGACACACGAGTAGCAAGCCACAACCCCCACCCAAGGGCCCGGCAAATGTTAAGTGAATTGGATATTCCACTACTGAATGTGATGCCGTCGTGAACAACATGCTAGAACAATATCTCGTGACAACATACAACCTTAAGGTGACAGCGTTACAGTTTACCACATTTACCACAACAACATATCGTAAAGCAGAGATGGTCGTACGAGATATTGTGGCCAGAAGCTGTAGATTGATGAAGACTATTCTGATAACATACTGCAACAGACATGTTCACTCATAATGTGGTATATGAGTACCCATGTGGTATATGAGTACCTATGTGGTATATGAGTACCCATGTGGTATATGAGTACCCATGTGGTATATGAATCACTATGTGGTATATGAGTAACCATGTGGTATATAAGTACCCATGGGATATAGGAGTACCTATATGGTATAGGAGTACCCATGTGGTATATGAGTACCTATGTGGTATATGAGTACCCATGTGGTATATGAGTACCCATGTGGTATATGAGTCCCTATGTGGTATATGAGTAACCATGTGGTATATAAGTACCCATGTGATATAGGAGTACCTATGTGATATAGGAGTGCCCATGTGGTATATGAGTACCTATGTGGTATATGAGTACCTATGAGGTATATGAGTACCCATGTGGTATATGAGTACCCATGTGGTATATGAGTACTCATGTGGTATATGAGTACCTACGTTTATATGAGTAACCATGTGGTATATGAGTACCCATGTGGTATAGGAGTGCCTATGTGGTATATGAGTACCCATGTGGTATAGGAGTACTCATGTGGTATAGGAGTACCCATGTGGTATAGGAGTACCCATGTGGTATGTGAGTACCTATGTGCTATAGGAGTTCCCAAGTGCTATATGAGTACCTATGTGCTATAGGAGTACCCATGTGGTATGTGAGTACCTATGTGCTATAGGAGTACCCATGTGGTATGTGAGTACCTATGTTGTATAGGAGTACCCATGTGGTGTATGAGTAACCATGTGGTATATGAGTACTTATGTGGTATATGAGTACCCATGTGGTATATGAGTACCCATGTGGCATATGAGTACTCATGTGGTATATGAGTACCTATGTGGTATATGAGTAACCATGTGGTATATGAGAACCCATGTGGTATAGGAGTACCCATGTGGTATAGGAGTACCCATGTGGTATGTGAGTACCTATGTGGTATAGGAGTACCCATGTGGTATATGATTACCCATGTGGTATAGGAGTACCTTATTGGTATGTGAGTACCCATGTGGTATAGGAGTACCTATGTGGTATAGGAGTACCTATGTGGTATATGAGTACCCATGTGGTATAGGAGTACTCATGTGGTATAGGAGTACCCATGTGGTATAGGAGTACCCATGTGGTATGTGAGTACCTATGTGCTATAGGAGTTCCCATGTGGTATATGAGTACCCATGTGGTATATGAGTGCCTATGTGGTATATGAGTACCCATGTGGTATAGGAGTACCAATGTGGTATAGGAGTACCTATGTGGTATAGGAGTACCTATGTGGTATAAGAGTACCCATGTGGTATATGAGTACCCATGTGGTATAGGAGTACATAAGTGGTATAGGAGTACCTATGTGGTATAGGAGTACCTATGTGGTATAGGAGTACCTATGTGGTATAGGAGTACCTATGTGGTATAAGAGTACCCATGAGGTATATGAGTACCCATGTGGTATAGGAGTACATATGTGGTATAGGAGTACCTATGTGGTATTGAGGACTAACAACTCCACCACATAAATACAATGGACATACAACCCAGCATCCTGAGCGGCCGCCTCTCACTCCACTAACAAGAAGATGGAATCAAACATCATCATGAACAAAACCAAGAAACCAGGGTAACGAGGGAGATTATAGTGAACACCATCAGAATCCTGACACATTGTGGTGATCTGAGGAGACTACAGATATCAGAACCCATTCACTCTAGAGAGAAAACATCTGTCATTAACATCCACATAAACCTGACCACCATCATACAGCTCTATGGTGGCCCACCAGTAACACATAGAGGATGGGACACGCCACTGACCGTTCATAAGCCACCGGATCAACCATCCTTGTAGAGCCGTCAAACCCGGAAGTCAGAGAGAGTCAGACGAGCCCATCTTGACCTCAGCTCCGCATCTAGACAGTTACAGCCTCGACCTATTTAGTACATTTGATGATAGATTTTCTTTATCCCTACCACGCGTGGTTTTCTTTACTCCTTCATTTTGTTAACATGTATGTTTTTCTTTACACTGTTGTGTTATTTTCTGCTGTGTTTGACCGAGTGTTCTTATATTTTATTTCAGGTTTCCTTGTCTTTCTCTTGTTTTTTCTTGTTTTTTCGTAGATTTCTTATGATGCCTCCATATAGGCCAAAGCTTGAATGTAATAAATGAAGAACTATGGACAAGTGGTGTTTCACCATACACCTAATACTAGAATAATAATGAGAAAATTAAAAAAAACATATTATACTTTGACACTGTCTCCCGCATCGCCCCCGTTATACCACATCGTTCCAATTCACTCTATTCCTTGCAGGCCTTTCATCATCCATCGTTCCATATCCAATTTGGTCTCCCACTTCTTGTTCCCTCCACCTCTGACACATATATCCTCTTGGTCAATCTTTCCTCGCTCATTCTCTCCATGTGACTAAACCATTTCAAAACACCCTCTTCTGCTCTCTCAACCACACTCTTTTCATTACTACACATCTTTCTTATCCTTTCATTACTTACTCGACCAAACCACCTCACATCAATTATTGTCCTCAAACATCTCATTTCCAACACATCCACCTCCTCCGCACACCCCTAGCTATTTCCCATGCCTCACAACCATATAACATTGTTGAAACTACTATTCCTTCAAACATACCCATTTTTGCTTTCCGAGATAATGTTCGTGCTTTCCAAACATTCTTCAACGCTTCCCGGAACCTTTACCCCCTCCCCCACCCCGTGACTCACTTCCGCTTCCATGGTTCCATCCGCTGCCAAATCCACTCCCACATATCTAAAACACTTCACTTCCTCCAGTGTTTCATCCTTTAAAATTTACCTCTCAATTCACTTGTCCCTCAACCCTACTGTACCTAATAACCTTGATTTTATTCATATTTACTCTCAGCTTTCTTCTTTCACACACTTTACCAAACTCATTCGCCAGCTTCTGCAGTTTCTCACCCGAATCAGCCACCAGCGATGTATCATCAGCGAACAACAACTGACTCACTTCCCAAGCTCTATCATCCACAACAGACTGCGTACTTGCCCCTCTTTCCAAAACTATTGCATTCGCCTCCCTAACAGCCCCATCTACAAACAAATTAAACAACCATGGAGACATCACGCACCCCTGCCGCAAACCGATATTCACTGGGAACCAGTCACTTTCCTCTCTTCCTACTCGTACACATGCCTTAAATCCTCGATAAAATCTTTTCACTGCTTCTAGCAACTTGCCTCCCACACCATATACTTTCACTACCTCTTCTCTATTTACCAAACCAATCTCCCTGACCCTGTCACTTCGCACACCATCTCAGCCAAAACGCACTATATCTGCCACTCTATCATCTAACACATTCAACAAACCTTGAAAATACTCACTCCATCTCCTCACATCACCACTACTTGTTATTACCTCCTAATTAGCCCCTTTCACCGATGTTCCCATTTATTCTCTTGTCTTATGCACTTTATTTACCTCCCTCGAAAACGTCTTTTTATTCTACTTAAAATTCAATGATACTCTCTCACCCCAACTCTCCTTTGCCCTCTTTTTCACCTCTTGAATCTTTCTCTTGACCTTCTGCCTCTTTCTTTTATACATCTCCCAGACATTTGCACTATTTCCATCCTAAAAATCTTCAAAATGCCTCTCTCTTCTCTTTCACTGATAATCTTACTTCTTCATTCCACCACTCACTACCCTTTCTAATCTGCCCACTTCTCACGCTTTTCATGCCACAAGCATCTTTTGCGCAAACCATCATTGCTTCCCTAAATACATCCCATTCCTCCCCCACTCCCCTTACGTCCTTTGCATTCAATTATTCCATTCTGCGCTCAGTCTCTCCTGGTACTTCCTCAAACAGGTCTCCTTCCCAAGCTCACCTACTCTCACCACTTTCTTCACCCCAACATTTTCTATTCTTTTCTGAAAACCTCTACAAATCTTCAGCTTCGCCTCAACAAAATTATGATCAGACATCCCTCCAGTTGAACCTGTCAGCACATTAACATCGAAAAGTCTTTCTTTCACGCGCCTATCAATTAACACGTAATCAAATAACGCTCTCTGGCCATCTCTCCTACATACATATGTATACTTATGTATATCTCTCTTTTTAAACCAGGTATTCCCAATCACCAGCCCTTTTTCAGCACATAAATCTACAAGCTCTTCACCATTTCCATTTACAACACTGAACACCGCATGTACACAAATTATTCCCTCAACTGCCACATCACTCACCTTTGCATTCAAATCACCCATCACTATAACCCGGTCTCATGCATCAAAACTAATATGTATGTATGTTGAAATGTTTAGTTGTGTATATGTGGGTGTCAGGGCGTTTATGTATATACATGTGTATGTGGGTGGTTTGGGCTATTCTTTCGTCTGTTCCCTTGTGCTACCTCGCTGACGCGGGAGACAGCGATTGTTTTTTTTTTTTTTTTTTTTTTTTTTTCTTTGTCGCTGTCTCCCGCGTTTGCGAGGTAGCGCAAGGAAACAGACGAAAGAAAATGGCCCAACCCACCCCCATACACATGTATATACATACGTCCACACACGCAAATATACATACCTACACAGCTTTCCATGGTTTACCCCAGACGCTTCACATGCCCTGATTCAATCCACTGACAGCACGTCAACCCCGGTATACCACATCGCTCCAATTCACTCTATTCCTTGCCCTCCTTTCACCCTCCTGCATGTTCAGGCCCCGATCACACAAAATCTTTTTCACTCCATCTTTCCACCTCCAATTTGGTCTCCCTCTTCTCCTCGTTCCCTCCACCTCCGACACATATATCCTCTTGGTCAATCTTTCCTCACTCATTCTCTCCATGTGCCCAAACCATTTCAAAACACCCTCTTCTGCTCTCTCAACCACGCTCTTTTTATTTCCACACATCTCTCTTACCCTTACGTTACTTACCCGATCAAACCACCTCACACCACACAGTCCTCAAACATCTCATTTCCAGCACATCCATCCTCCTGCGCACAACTCTATCCATAGCCCACGCCTCGCAACCATACAACATTGTTGGAACCACTATTCCTTCAAACATACCCATTTTTGCTTTCCGAGATAATGTTCTCGACTTCCACACATTCTTCAAGGCTCCTAGGATTTTCGCCCCCTCCCCCACCCTATGATTCACTTCCGCTTCCATGGTTCCATCCGCTGCCAGATCCACTCCCAGATATCTAAAACACTTTACTTCCTCTAGTTTTTCTCCATTCAAACTTACCTCCCAATTGACTTGACCCTCAAACCTACTGTACCTAATTACCTTGCTCTTATTCACATTTACTCTTAACTTTCTTCTTTCACACACTTTACCAAACTCAGTCACCAGCTTCTGCAGTTTCTCACATGAATCAGCCACCAACGCTGTATCATCAGCGAACAACAACTGACTCACTTCCCAAGCTCTCTCATCCCCAACAGACTTCATACTTGCCCCTCTTTCCAAAACTCTTGCATTCACCTCCCTAACAACCCCATCCATAAACAAATTAAACAACCATGGAGACATCACACACCCCTGCCGCAAACCTACATTCACTGAGAACCAATCACTTTCCTCTCTTCCTACACGTACACATGCCTTACATCCTCGATAAAAACTTTTCACTGCTTCTAACAACTTGCCTCCCACACCATATATTCTTAATACCTTCCACAGAGCATCTCTATCAACTCTATCATATGCCTTCTCCAGATCCATAAATGCTACATACAAATCCATTTGCTTTTCTAAGTATTTCTCACATACATTCTTCAAAGCAAACACCTGATCCACACATCCTCTACCTCTTATGAAACCACACTGCTCCTCCCCAATCTGATGCTCTGTACATGCCTTCACCCTCTCAATCAATACCCTTCCATATAATTTACCATATATATATATATATATATATATATGGGGTAAACCATGGAAAGCTGTGTAGGTATGTATATTTGCGTGTCTGGACGTGTGTATGTACATGTGTATGGGGGGGGGGGGGGGTTGGGCCATTTCTTTCGTCTGTTTCCTTGCGCTACCTCGCAAACGCGGGAGACAGCGACAAAGTATAAAAAAAAAAAAAAAAAAAAAAAAAAAATATATATATATATATATATATATATATATATATATATATATATATATATATATATATATATATATTGTTACGAACTCTATACTTATTCTAGCGAGGGTCGCCAATTACATATATACATGTTACAAATACTAGACTGATCCTTGTCTTTGCAAGGATCTTAGATTTGTTATGTTACACAACACAGGATAACACTATCTTAAAGTCATGGGATTAAATCAAACACCAGCATTAAAACTACTTATAATGAAAGAACTAAAGAGTACAAAATAAACACATGAATCAGGCACAAATCATTTACGTTAACACTGAACATGAGTTTAACATTCCAGGTAAGATTTCAAACCAGATCTCTTTCCTTTATGACAATTTAACTTCGATAACATGATTCAAGATACACTTATTGTTAGACACTTCTATGACAAGTTACAATACTCTATGACACTCGAAATTAAATGACAGAGGCAGTACAACACCGTAGAGTCTATATCGCGCACTTCACTCGGGTTACGGGCTTTGGGACAGAGGGAAAACCGCTTACCTCGCTGGGCTAGAGAAGGAAAATCGAGGCTCAGCGGGTGTCAGAAGTATTCATTACAAGTAGGAACGACTTGCGTCCGCCCTGTTACCCTACAATGCTACCCTTGATTGGCTATGGGCCTAAGGTCCAGTTGTGATTGGAGGAGAGGCTATCCGTGAACTGCTGGTTGGATGGAGGATCCTAAGTCCGTCCCACATCTTGCCTAAAGCTCAACCTCCTCTTGTTATGACAGCGACCATGATGTATGGGATGACATAACCCGTATGCTGACCTCACAACTTGACCTACCGCCTCGGGTGAGGGTCCAAGTGCTGAAGGGCTGGACGCCATCTGGTTTCAAATAGGATTATCAAGACTAATGGCACGGTCAGGGAAGTGAGGTCCGAGCCGATAGCAGAGGAAGACCCAAATCCTTGTCCTAACAAGAAATAGCAGCAACACCATACACAAAGACACACATACATACACACGAACATGTGGGCACGCACACACACACACACACACACACACACACACACACACACACACACACACACACACACACACACACACACACATTTTCGTTACAATATATATATATATATATATATATATATATATATATATATATATATATATATATATATATATATATATATATATATATTATTTTTTGCAGGGAAATAATGCGAAAGACTGGAAAATGTATAAAAGGAAGAGGCAGGAGGTCAAGAGAAAGATGCATGAGGTGAAAAAGAGGGCAAATGAGAGTTGGGTGAGAGAGTATCATCAAATTTTAGGGAAAATAAAAAGATGTTTTGGAAGTAGGTAAATAAAATGCGTAAGATAAGGGAACAAATGGGAACATCGGTGAAGGGGGATAATGGGGAGGTGATAACAAGTAGTGGTATTGCGAGAAGGAGATGGAGTGAGTATTTTGAAGGTTTATTAAATGTGTTTGATGATAGAGTGGCAGATATAGGGTGTTTTGGTCGAGGTGGTGTGCAAAGTGAGAGGATCAGGGAGAATGATTTTGTAAACAGAGAAGAGGTAGTAAAAGCTTTGCGGAGGATGAAGCCGGCAAGGCAGCGGGTTTGGACGGTATTGCAGTGGAATTTATCAAAAAAGGGGGTGACTGTATTGTTGACTGGTTGGTGAGGTTATCTAATATATGTATGACTCACGATGAGTTGCCTGAAGATTGGCGGAATGCTTGCATAGTGCCATTGTACAAAGGCAAAGGGGATAAAAGTGAGTGCTCAAATTACAGAGGTATAAGTTTGTTGAGTATTCCTGGGAAATTATATGGTAAGGTATTGATTGAGAGGGTGAAGGCATGTACAGAGCATCAGATTGGCGAAGAACTGTGTGGTTTCAGAAGTGGTAGAAGATGTCTGGATCAGGTGTTTGCTTTGAAGAATGTGTGTGAGAAATACTTAAAAACAGCAAATGGATTTGTATGTAGCATTTATGGATCTGGAGAAGGCATAGGACAGAGCTAATAGAGATGCTCTATGTAAGGTATTAAGAATATATGGTGTCGGAAGCAAGTCGTCAGAAGCAGTGAAGTTTTTATCAAGGATGTAAGGCATGTATACGAGTAGGGAGAGGAAAGTGATTGGTTCTCAGTGAATGTTGGTTTGCGGCAGGGTTGCGTGATGTCTCCATGGTTATTTAATTTGTTTATGGATGGGGTTGTTAGGGAGTTGAGTGCAAAAGTCTTAGAGAGAGGGGCAAGTACACAGTCTGTTGTGGATGAGAGAGCTTGGGAAGTGAGTCAGTTGATGTTCGCTGATGATACAGCATTGGTGGTTGATTCGGGTGAGAAACTGCAGAAGCTGGTGACCGAGTTTAGTAAAGTGTGTGAAAGAAGAAAGCTGAGAGTAAATGTGAATAAGAGCAAGGTAATTAGGTACAGTAGGGTTGAGGGACAAGTCAATTGGGAGGTAAGTTTGAATGGAGAAAAACTGGAGGAAAAAAAAAGAGTTTGACTTTGTACAATGGCACTATGCATGCATTCCGCCAATCCTCAGGCACTTCACCATGAGTCATACATATAGTGAATATCCTTGCCAACCAGTCAACATCATAGTCAACCACTTTTTTAATGAATTCCACTGCAATACCATCCAAATCCGCTGCCTTGTCGGCTTTCATCTTCCGCAAAGGTTTCACTACCTCTTCAGTGTTTACCAAACCATTCTCCCTGACCCTCACTTCGCACACCACCTCGACCAAAACCCTATATCCGCCACTCTATCATCAAACATATCCAACAAACCTTCGAAATACTCACTCATCTCCTTTTCACTTCATCACTACATGTTATTACCTTCCCATTAGCCCCTTCATCGATGTTCCCATTTGTTCTCTTGTATTATGCACTTTATTTACCTACTTCCAAAACATCATTTTATTCTCCCTAAAGTTTAATGATACTCTTACCTCAACTCTCATTTTCCTTCATTTTCACCTCTTGCATCTTTCTCTTGACCTCCAGCCTTTCTTTTATACATCTCCCAGTCGTTTGCACTATTTCCCTGCAAAAATCGTCCAAACGCCTCTCTCTTCTCCTTCACTAACAATCTTACTTCTTCATCCCACCACTCACTACCCTTTCTAATCTGCCCACCTTCCACGCTTCTCATGCCACAAGCATCTTTTGCACAAGCCATCATTGCTTCCCTAAATACATCCCATTCCTCCCCCACTCCCCTTACGTCCTTTGCATTCAATTATTCCATTCTGCGCTCAGTCTCTCCTGGTACTTCCTCAAACAGGTCTCCTTCCCAAGCTCACCTACTCTCACCACTTTCTTCACCCCAACATTTTCTATTCTTTTCTGAAAACCTCTACAAATCTTCAGCTTCGCCTCAACAAAATTATGATCAGACATCCCTCCAGTTGAACCTGTCAGCACATTAACATCGAAAAGTCTTTCTTTCACGCGCCTATCAATTAACACGTAATCAAATAACGCTCTCTGGCCATCTCTCCTACATACATATGTATACTTATGTATATCTCTCTTTTTAAACCAGGTATTCCCAATCACCAGCCCTTTTTCAGCACATAAATCTACAAGCTCTTCACCATTTCCATTTACAACACTGAACACCGCATGTACACAAATTATTCCCTCAACTGCCACATCACTCACCTTTGCATTCAAATCACCCATCACTATAACCCGGTCTCATGCATCAAAACTAATATGTATGTATGTTGAAATGTTTAGTTGTGTATATGTGGGTGTCAGGGCGTTTATGTATATACATGTGTATGTGGGTGGTTTGGGCTATTCTTTCGTCTGTTCCCTTGTGCTACCTCGCTGACGCGGGAGACAGCGATTAAGTTTTTTTTTTTTTTTTTTTTTTTTTGCTTTGTCGCTGTCTCCCGCGTTTGCGAGGTAGCGCAAGGAAACAGACGAAAGAAAATGGCCCAACCCACCCCCATACACATGTATATACATACGTCCACACACGCAAATATACATACCTACACAGCTTTCCATGGTTTACCCCAGACGCTTCACATGCCCTGATTCAATCCACTGACAGCACGTCAACCCCGGTATACCACATCGCTCCAATTCACTCTATTCCTTGCCCTCCTTTCACCCTCCTGCATGTTCAGGCCCCGATCACACAAAATCTTTTTCACTCCATCTTTCCACCTCCAATTTGGTCTCCCTCTTCTCCTCGTTCCCTCCACCTCCGACACATATATCCTCTTGGTCAATCTTTCCTCACTCATTCTCTCCATGTGCCCAAACCATTTCAAAACACCCTCTTCTGCTCTCTCAACCACGCTCTTTTTATTTCCACACATCTCTCTTACCCTTACGTTACTTACCCGATCAAACCACCTCACACCACACATTGTCCTCAAACATCTCATTTCCAGCACATCCATCCTCCTGCGCACAACTCTATCCATAGCCCACGCCTCGCAACCATACAACATTGTTGGAACCACTATTCCTTCAAACATACCCATTTTTGCTTTCCGAGATAATGTTCTCGACTTCCACACATTCTTCAAGGCTCCTAGGATTTTCGCCCCCTCCCCCACCCTATGATTCACTTCCGCTTCCATGGTTCCATCCGCTGCCAGATCCACTCCCAGATATCTAAAACACTTTACTTCCTCTAGTTTTTCTCCATTCAAACTTACCTCCCAATTGACTTGACCCTCAAACCTACTGTACCTAATTACCTTGCTCTTATTCACATTTACTCTTAACTTTCTTCTTTCACACACTTTACCAAACTCAGTCACCAGCTTCTGCAGTTTCTCACATGAATCAGCCACCAACGCTGTATCATCAGCGAACAACAACTGACTCACTTCCCAAGCTCTCTCATCCCCAACAGACTTCATACTTGCCCCTCTTTCCAAAACTCTTGCATTCACCTCCCTAACAACCCCATCCATAAACAAATTAAACAACCATGGAGACATCACACACCCCTGCCGCAAACCTACATTCACTGAGAACCAATCACTTTCCTCTCTTCCTACACGTACACATGCCTTACATCCTCGATAAAAACTTTTCACTGCTTCTAACAACTTGCCTCCCACACCATATATTCTTAATACCTTCCACAGAGCATCTCTATCAACTCTATCATATGCCTTCTCCAGATCCATAAATGCTACATACAAATCCATTTGCTTTTCTAAGTATTTCTCACATACATTCTTCAAAGCAAACACCTGATCCACACATCCTCTACCTCTTATGAAACCACACTGTTCCTCCCCAATCTGATGCTCTGTACATGCCTTCACCCTCTCAATCAATACCCTTCCATATAATTTACCATATATATATATATATATATATATATATATATATATATATATATATATATATATATATATATATATATATATATATTGTTACGAACTCTATACTTATTCTAGCGAGGTCGCCAATTACATATATATGTTACAAATACTAGACTGATCCTTGTCTTTGCAAGGATCTTAGATTTGTTATGTTACACAACACAGGATAACACTATCTTAAAGTCATGGGATTAAATCAAACACCAGCATTAAAACTACTTATAATGAAAGAACTAAAGAGTACAAAATAAACACATGCATCAGGCACAAATCATTTACGTTAACACTGAACATGAGTTTAACATTCCAGGTAAGATTTCAAACCAGATCTCTTTCCTTTATGACAATTTATCTTCGATAACATGATTCAGGATACACTTATTGTTAGACACTTCTATGACAAGTTACAATACTCTATGACACTCGAAATTAAATGACAGAGGCAGTACAACACCGTAGAGTCTATATCGCGCACTTCACTCGGGTTACGGGCTTTGGGACAGAGGGAAAACCGCTTACCTCGCTGGGCTAGAGAAGGAAAATCGAGGCTCAGCGGGTGTCAGAAGTATTCATTACAAGTAGGAACGACTTGCGTCCGCCCTGTTACCCTACAATGCTACCCTTGATTGGCTATGGGCCTAAGGTCCAGTTGTGATTGGAGGAGAGGCTATCCGTGAACTGCTGGTTGGATGGAGGATCCTAAGTCCGTCCCACATCTTGCCTAAAGCTCAACCTCCTCTTGTTATGACAGCGACCATGATGTATGGGATGACATAACCCGTATGCTGACCTCACAACTTGACCTACCGCCTCGGGTGAGGGTCCAAGTGCTGAAGGGCTGGACGCCATCTGGTTTCAAATAGGATTATCAAGACTAATGGCACGGTCAGGGAAGTGAGGTCCGAGCCGATAGCAGAGGAAGACCCAAATCCTTGTCCTAACAAGAAATAGCAGCAACACCATACACAAAGACACACATACATACACACGAACATGTGGGCACGCGCACACACACACACACACACACACACACACACACACACACACACACACACACACACACATTTTCGTTACAATATATATATATATATATATATATATATATATATATATATATATATATATATATATATATATATATATATATATATATTATTTTTTGCAGGGAAATAATGCGAAAGACTGGAAAATGTATAAAAGGAAGAGGCAGGAGGTCAAGAGAAAGATGCATGAGGTGAAAAAGAGGGCAAATGAGAGTTGGGTGAGAGAGTATCATCAAATTTTAGGGAAAATAAAAAGATGTTTTGGAAGTAGGTAAATAAAATGCGTAAGATAAGGGAACAAATGGGAACATCGGTGAAGGGGGATAATGGGGAGGTGATAACAAGTAGTGGTATTGCGAGAAGGAGATGGAGTGAGTATTTTGAAGGTTTATTAAATGTGTTTGATGATAGAGTGGCAGATATAGGGTGTTTTGGTCGAGGTGGTGTGCAAAGTGAGAGGATCAGGGAGAATGATTTTGTAAACAGAGAAGAGGTAGTAAAAGCTTTGCGGAGGATGAAGCCGGCAAGGCAGCGGGTTTGGACGGTATTGCAGTGGAATTTATCAAAAAAGGGGGTGACTGTATTGTTGACTGGTTGGTGAGGTTATCTAATACATGTATGACTCACGATGAGTTGCCTGAAGATTGGCGGAATGCTTGCATAGTGCCATTGTACAAAGGCAAAGGGGATAAAAGTGAGTGCTCAAATTACAGAGGTATAAGTTTGTTGAGTATTCCTGGGAAATTATATGGTAAGGTATTGATTGAGAGGGTGAAGGCATGTACAGAGCATCAGATTGGCGAAGAACTGTGTGGTTTCAGAAGTGGTAGAAGATGTCTGGATCAGGTGTTTGCTTTGAAGAATGTGTGTGAGAAATACTTAAAAACAGCAAATGGATTTGTATGTAGCATTTATGGATCTGGAGAAGGCATAGGACAGAGCTAATAGAGATGCTCTCTGTAAGGTATTAAGAATATATGGTGTCGGAAGCAAGTCGTCAGAAGCAGTGAAGTTTTTATCAAGGATGTAAGGCATGTATACGAGTAGGGAGAGGAAAGTGATTGGTTCTCAGTGAATGTTGGTTTGCGGCAGGGTTGCGTGATGTCTCCATGGTTATTTAATTTGTTTATGGATGGGGTTGTTAGGGAGTTGAGTGCAAAAGTCTTAGAGAGAGGGGCAAGTACACAGTCTGTTGTGGATGAGAGAGCTTGGGAAGTGAGTCAGTTGATGTTCGCTGATGATACAGCATTGGTGGTTGATTCGGGTGAGAAACTGCAGAAGCTGGTGACCGAGTTTAGTAAAGTGTGTGAAAGAAGAAAGCTGAGAGTAAATGTGAATAAGAGCAAGGTAATTAGGTACAGTAGGGTTGAGGGACAAGTCAATTGGGAGGTAAGTTTGAATGGAGAAAAACTGGAGGAAAAAAAAAGAGTTTGACTTTGTACAATGGCACTATGCATGCATTCCGCCAATCCTCAGGCACTTCACCATGAGTCATACATATAGTGAATATCCTTGCCAACCAGTCAACATCATAGTCAACCACTTTTTTAATGAATTCCACTGCAATACCATCCAAATCCGCTGCCTTGTCGGCTTTCATCTTCCGCAAAGGTTTCACTACCTCTTCAGTGTTTACCAAACCATTCTCCCTGACCCTCACTTCGCACACCACCTCGACCAAAACACCCTATATCCGCCACTCTATCATCAAACATATCCAACAAACCTTCGAAATACTCACTCATCTCCTTTTCACTTCATCACTACATGTTATTACCTTCCCATTAGCCCCCTTCATCGATGTTCCCATTTGTTCTCTTGTATTATGCACTTTATTTACCTACTTCCAAAACATCATTTTATTCTCCCTAAAGTTTAATGATACTCTTACCTCAACTCTCATTTTCCTTCATTTTCACCTCTTGCATCTTTCTCTTGACCTCCAGCCTTTCTTTTATACATCTCCCAGTCGTTTGCACTATTTCCCTGCAAAAATCGTCCAAACGCCTCTCTCTTCTCCTTCACTAACAATCTTACTTCTTCATCCCACCACTCACTACCCTTTCTAATCTGCCCACCTTCCACGCTTCTCATGCCACAAGCATCTTTTGCACAAGTCATCACTGCTTCCCTAAATACATCCCATTCCTCCCCCACACCCCTTACGTCATTTGCTCCCACCTTTTTCTGTTCTGCACTCAATCTCTCCTGGTATTTCCTCACACAAGTCTCCTTTCCAAACTCACTTACCCTCACCACTCTCTTCACCCCAACGTTCTCTCTTCTTTTCTGAAAACCTCTACAAATCTTCACCTTCGCCTCCGCACGATAATGATCAGACATCCCTCCAGGTGCGCCTCTCACACAACAAAATTCAAAAGTCTCTCTTTCATGCGCCTATCAATTAACACGTAGTCCAATAACGCTCTCTGACCATCTCTCCTACTTACATGTGTATTCTTATGTATATCTCTCTTATTAAACCAGGTATTCCCAATCACCAGTCCTTTTTCAGCACACAAATCTACAAGCTCTTCACCATTTCCATTTACAACATTGAACACCCCATGTACACCAATTATACCCTCAACTGCCTCATTACTCACCTTTGCATTCAAATCACTCATCACTATAACCCAGTCTCATGCATCAAAACTACTAACACACTCACTCACCTGCACCCAAAACACTTGCCTGTCATAATCTTTCTTCTCATGACCAGGTGCATAGGCACCAATAATCACCGATCTCTCTCCATCAACTTTCAGTTCTACCCATATGAATTTAGAGCTTACTTTCTTACACTCTATCATACACTTCCACAACTCCTGCTTCAGGAGTAGTGCCACTCCTTTCTTTGCTCTTGTCCTCTCACCAACCCCTGACTTTACTCCCAAGACATTCCCAAACCACTCTTCCCCTTTATCCCTGTGCTTCTTTTTCACTCAGAGCCAAAACATCCAGGTTTCTTTCCTCAAACATACTACCTATCTCTCCTTTTTTCTCATCTTGGTTACATCAACACACATTTAGACACCCCAATGTGAGCCTCTGTGGAGGATGAGCACTCCCTGCATGACTCCTTCTGTTTCCCCTTTTAGAAAGATAAAAATACAAGGAGGGGAGGGTTTCTAGCCCCCCTGTTCCCTCCCGCCCCTTTAGTCGCCTTCTATGACAAGCGGGGAATGCGTGGAACGTATTATTTCTCCCCTATTCCCAGAGACAGGGATATATATATATATATATATATATATATATATATATATATATATATATATATATATATATATATATATATATTTCTCACATACATTCTTCAAAGCAAACACCTGATCCACACATCCTCTACCACTTCTGAAACCACACTGCTCTTCCCCAGTCTGATGCTCTGTACATGCCTTCACCCTCTCAATCAATACCCTCCCATATAATTTACCAGGAATACTCAACAAACTTATACCTCTGTAATTTCAGCACTCACTCTTATCCCCTTTGCCTTTGTACAATGGCACTATGCACGCATTCCGCCAATCCTCAGGCACCTCACCATGAGTCATACATACATTAAATAACCTTACCAACCAGTCAACAATACAGTCACCCCCTTTTTTAATAAATTCCACTGCAATACCATCCAAACCCGCTGCCTTGCCGACTTTCATCTTCCGCAAAGCTTTTACTACCTCTTCTCTGTTTACCAAATCATTTTCCCTAACCCTCTCACTTTGCACACCCCCTCGACCAAAACACCCTATATCTGCCACTCTATCATCAAACACATTCAACAAACCTTCAAAATACTCACTCCATCTCCTTCTCACATCACCACTACTTGTTATCACCTCCCCATTTGTGCCCTTCACTGAAGTTCCCATTTGCTCCCTTGTCTTACGCACTTTATTTACCTCCTTCCAAAACATCTTTTTATTCTCCCTAAAATTTAATGATACTCTCTCACCCCAACTCTCATTTGCCCTCTTTTTCACCTCTTGCACCTTTCTCTTGACCTCCTGTCTCTTTCTTTTATACATCTCCCACTCAATTGCATTTTTTCCCTGCAAAAATCGTCCAGATGCCTCTCTTTTCTCTTTCACTAATAATCTTACTTCTTCATCCCACCACTCACTACCCTTTCTAATCAACCCACCTCCCACTCTTCTCATGCCACATGCATCTTTTGCACAATCCATCACTGATTCCCTAAATACATCCCATTCCTCCCCCACTCCCCTTACTTCCAATGGTCTCACCTTTTTCCATTCTGTACTCAGTCTCTCCTGGTACTTCCTCACACAAGTCTCCTTCCCAAGCTCACTTACTCTCACCACCCTCTTCACCCTAACATTCACTCTTCTTTTCTGAAAACCCATACAAATCTTCACCTTAGCCTCCACAAGATAATGATCAGATATCCCTCCAGTTGCACCTCTCAGCACATTAACATCCAAAAGTCTCTCTTTCGCCTGCCTGTCAATTAACACATAATCCAATAACGCTCTCTTAGAAAAGCAAATGGATTTGTATGTAGCATTTATGGATCTGGAGAAGGCATATGATAGAGTTGATAGAGATGCAAATATACATACCTATACTTCTCAGTGTACACATACATATACACACACAGACACATACATATATATATACCCATGCACACAATTCACACTGTCTGCCCCTACTCATTCCCATCGCCACCCCACCACACATGGAATACCATCCCCCTCCCCCCTCATGTGTGCGGGGTAGTGCTAGGAAAAAGACAACAAAGGCCTCATTCGTTCACACTCAGTCTCTAGCTGTCATGCAATAATGCCCAAAACCACAGCTCCCTTTCCACATCCAGGCCCCACACAACTTTCCATGGTTTACCCCGGACGCTTCACATGCCCTGATTCAATCCACTGGCAGCACGTCAACCCCGGTATACCACATCGATCCAATTCACTCTATTCCTTGCCCGCCTTTCACCCTCCTGCATGTTCAGGTCCCGATCACTCAAAATCTTTTTCACTCCATCTTACCACCTCCAATTTGGTCTCCCACTTCTCCTCGTTCCCTCCACCTCCGGCACATATATCCTCTTGGTCAATCTTTCCTCACTCATTCTTTCCATGTGACCAAACCACTTCAAAACACCCTCTTCTGCTCTCTCAACCACACTCTTTTTATTTCCACACATCTCTCTCACCCTTACATTACTTAATCGATCAAACCACCTCACACCACATACTGTCCTCACACATCTCATTTCCAGCACATCCACCCTCCTGTGCACAACTCTATCCATAGCCCACGCCTTGCAACCATAAAACATTGTTGGAACCACTATTCCTTCAAACATACCCATTTTTGCTTTCCGAGATAATGTTCTCGACTTCCAAACATTCTTCAAGGTTCCCAGAATTTTCACCCCCTTCCCCACCCTATGATTCACTTCCGCTTCCATGGTTCCATCCGCTGACAAATCCACTCCCAGATATCTAAAACCCTTTACTTCCTCTAGTTTTTCTCCATTCAAACTTACCTCCCAACTGACTTGACTCTCAACACTACTGTACCTAATAAACTTGCTCTTATTCATATTTTATCTGAACTTTCTTCTTTCACACACTTTACCAAACTCAGTCACCAGCTTTTGCAGTTTCTCACATGAATCAGCCACCAGCGCTGTATCATCAGCGAACAACAACTGACTCACTTCCCAAGCTCTCTCATCCACAACAGACTGCATACTTGCCCCTCTTTCCAAAACTCTTGCATTCACCTCCATAACAACCCCATCCATAAACAAATTAAACAACCATGGAGACATCACACACCCCTACTGCAAACCTACATTCACTGAGAACCAATCACTTTCCTCTCTTCCTACACGTACACATGCCTTATATCCTCGATAAAAACTTTTCACTGCTTCTAACAACTTGCCTCCCACACCATATATTCTTAATACCTTCCACAGAGCATCTCTATCAACTCTATCATATGCCTTCTCGAGATCCATAAATGCTACATACAAATCCATTTGCTTTTCTAAGTATTACTCACATACATTCTTCAAAGCAAACACCTGATCCACACATCCTCTACCACTTCTGAAACCACACTGCTCTTTCTCAATCTGATGCTCTATACATGCCTTCACCCTCTCAATCAACACCCTCCCATATAGTTTACCAGAATACTCAAGAAACTTATACCTCTGTAATTTGAGCACTCACTTTTATCCCCTTTGTCTTTGTACAATGGCACTATGCAAGGATTCCGCCAATCCTCAGGCACCTCACCAAGAGTCATACATACATTAAATAACCTTACCAACCAGTCAACAATACAATCACCCCCTTTTTTAATAAATTCCACTGCAATACCATCCAAACCCGCTGCCTTGCCAGCTTTCATCTTCTGCAGAGCTTTTACTACCTCTTCTCTGTTTACCAAATCATTTTCCCTAACCCTATCACTTTGCACACCACCTCGACCAAAACACCACTAGGAGTATGTGATAGAGTGTAAGAAAGTAAACTCTAGATTGATATGGGTAAAACTGAAAGTGGATGGAGAGAGATGGGTGATTATTGGTGCATATGCACCTGGGCATGAGAAGAAAGATCATGAGAGGCAAGTGTTTTGGGAGCAGCTGAGTGAGTGTGTTAGAAGTTTTGATGCACGAGACTGGGTTATAGTGATGGGTGATTTGAATGCAAAGGTGAGTAATGTGGCAGATGAGGGAATAATTGGTGTACATGGGGTGTTCAGTGTTGTAAATAGGAATGGTGAAGAGCTTGTAGATTTATTCGCTGAAAAAGGACTGGTGATTGGGAATACCTGGTTTAAAAAGAGAGATATACATAAGTATACATATGTAAATAGGAGAGATGCCCAGAGAGCTTTATTGGATTACGTGTTAATTGATAGGTGCGCGAAAGAGAGACTTTAGGATGTTAATGTGCTGAGAGGTGCAACTGGAGGGCTGTCTGATCATTATCTTGTGGAGGTGAAGGTGAAGATTTGTAGAGGTTTTCAGAAAAGAAGAGAGAATGTTGGGGTGAAGAGGGTGGTGAGAGTAAGTGAGCTTGGGAAGGAGACTTGTGTGAGGAAGTACCAGGAGAGACTGAGCACAGAATGGAAAAAGGTGAGAGCAAAGGACGTACGGGAGTGGAGAGGAATGGGATGTATTTAGGGAAGCAGTGATGGCTTGTGCAAAAGATGCTTGTGGCATGAGAAGCGTGGGAGGCGGGCAGATTAGAAAGGGTAGTGAGTGGTGGGATGAAGAAGTAAGATTATTAGTGAAAGAGAAGAGAGAGGCATTTGGACGATTTTTGCAGGGAAATAATGCAATTGAGTGGGAGATGTATAAAAGAAAGAGGCAGGAGGTCAAGAGAAAGGTACAAGAGATGAAAAAGAGGGCAAATGAGAGTTGGGGTGAGAGTATCATTAAATTTTAGGGATAATGAAAAGTTGCTTTGGAAGGAGGTAAATAAAATGCGTAAGACAAGGGAGCAAATGGGAACATCAGTGAAGGGGGCTAATGGGGAGGTGATAACAAGTAGTGGTGATGAGAAGGAAATGGAGTGAGTATTTTGAAGGTTTGTTGAATGTTTTTGATGACAGAGTGGCAGACATAGGATGTTTTGGTTGAGGGGGTGTGCAAAGTGAGAAGGTTAGGGAGAATGATTTGGTAAACAGAGAAGAGGTAGTAAAAGCTTTGCGGAAGATGAAAGCCGGCAAGGCAGCGGGTTTGGATGGTATTGCAGTGGAATTTATTAAAAAAAAATGGTTGAATGGTTGGTAAGGTTATCTAATGTATGTATAACTCATAGTGAGGTGCCTGAGGATTGGCGGAATGCTGGCATAGTGCCATTGTACAAAGGCAAAGGGGATAAGAGTGAGTGCTCAAATTACAGAGGTATAAGTTTGTTGAGTATTCCTGGGATTTTATATGGGAGGGTATTGACTGAGGGGGTGAAGGCATGTACAGAGCGTCAGACTGGGGAAGAGAAGTGTGGTTTCAGAAGTGGTAGAGGATGTGTGGATCAGGTGTTTGCTTTGAAGAATGTATGTAAGAAATACTTAGAAAAGCAAATGATTTGTATGTAGCATTTATGGATCTGGAGAAGGCATATGATAGAGTTGATAGAGATGCTCTGTGGAAAGTATTAAGAATATACTGTGTGGGAGGCAAGTTGTTAGAAGCAGTAAAAAGTTTTTATCAAGGATGTAAGGCATGTGTACGAGCAGGAAGAGAGGAAAATGATTGGTTCTCAGTGAATGTTGGTTTGCGGCAGGGGTGCGTGATGTCTCCATGGTTAATTTTTTATGGATGGGGTTGTTAGGGAGGTGAATGCAAGAGTTTTGGAAAGAGGGGCAAGTATGCAGTCTGTTGTGATGAGAGAGCTTGGGAAGTGAGTCAGTTGTTGTTCGCTGATGATACAGCGTTGGTGGCTGATTCAAGTGAGAAACTGCAGAAGCTGGTGACTGACTTTGGTAGTGTGTGAAAGAAGAAAGCTGAGAGTAAATGTGAATAAGAGCAAGCCTATTAGGTACAGTAGGGTTGAGGGACAAGTCAATTGGGAGGTAAGTTTGAATGGAGAAAAACTGGAGGAAGTGAAGTGTTTTAGATATCTGGGAGTGGATTTGGCAGCGGATGGAACCATGGAAGCGGAAGTGAATCATAGGGTGGGAGAGTGGGTGAAAGTTCTGGGAGTGTTGAAAAATGTGTGGCAGTCGAGAACATCATCTTGGAAAGCAGAAATGGGTATGTTTGAAGGAATAGTGGTTCCAACAATACTATACGGTTGCGATGTGTGGGCTATAGATAGAGTTGTGCGGAGGAGGGTGGATGTGCTGGAAATGAGATATTTGAAGGCAATATGTGGCGTGAAGTGGTTTGATTGAGTAAGTAATGAGAGGGTAAGAGAGATGTGTGGTAATAAAAAGAGTGTGGTCGAGAGACCAGAAGAGGGTGTTTTGAAATGGTTTGGGCACGTGGAAAGAAGGAGTGAGGAAAGATTGACAAAGAGGATATATGTGTCAGAGGTGGAGGGAATGAGGAGAAGTGGGAGACAAATTGGAGGTGGAGAGATGGAGTGAAAAAGATTTTGAGCGATCGGGGCCTGAACATGGAGGTGGGTGACAGGCATGCAAGGAATAGAGTGAATTGGAACGATGTGGTCTACTGGGGTCGATGTGCTGTCAATGGATTGAACCAGGGCATGTGAAGTGTCTGGGGTAAACCATGGAAAGTTTTGTGGGGCCTGGATGTGGAAAGGGAGCTGTGGTTTTGGTGCATTATACACGACAGCTAGAGACTGAGTGTGAACAAATGTGGCCTTTGTTGTCTTTTCCTAGCGTTACCTCGCACGCATGCGGGGAGAGGGGGTTGTCATTTCATGTGTGGTGGGGTGGTGATGGGAATGAATAAGGGCAGACAGTATGAATTATGTACATGTGTATATATGTATATGTCTGTGTGTGTGTATAGGTATGTATATGTGCGTGTGTGGTCGTGTATGTATATACATGTGTATGTGAGTGTGTTGGGCCATTCTTTCATCTGTTTTCTTGCGCTACCTCACTAACGCGAGAGACAGCGATAAAGTATAATAAATAAATAAATATAAACCAAACATTATTCTACATGAAGTATGCCCTTTTTCAACCCCTGCACCTTACTTTTGTCCTATTACTGCTTTCTATTGTACATCTTCCAACCATTTGCACTCCCTTCTTGTAAGTACTACCCAAACAATTCTTTTCTTTTTCAGTAGCAACTTTACTTTGTCACCTAACCACTCACTACCCTTTCTCACCAGCCCACCTTCTACTATCCATATGCCACACACTTCTCTTGTACATGCCAGCACTGCATCCCTAAATATCTCCCATTTCTCACCAACTACTTTTCCTTCATCTCCTCTCACATTTTGCCATTCTGTATCCAATTTCTCCTGGTATTTCTTCACAAAAGTCTTTTTTCTAAGTGCACTTATTTCCACCAACTTCATACACATATCATTTCCTCTTTTCTTGAAACCTATACAAATCTTCACCACTGCCTCCACCAGGTAATGATCCAACATCCCAGTAGCTACCCCTCTGAACACATTCACATCCAAGAGTATCTCTTTTGTACACCTATCAATTAGTATGTAATTCAATAATGCCCCCTTACTATCTTTCCTACTCACCCATGCATACTTATGTATGCCCCTCTTCTTAAACCAGGTATTCCTTATCTCCAATCCTTTTTTTGCATACAACTCCACAAGCTTTTCAACACTCTTATTCACAATACTGGGTACCCCATGACCCCTAGTTATACTCCAACTACCACATTATTCACTTTCTTATTCTAATCATCCATCACTAATACCTGATCTCTTTGACAATATACTTTCATTTTTACCCACTTCAGTCTGGAGCTCTTTTCCTTACACTCTGACATTTTCCCTTAACTCTAGATTCAGCAGTTTTGGTAGCTCTTCTTTAGCTTTTGCCCAAAAACCAACCTCTGACTTTACCCCAAGACATCCCCATACAACACTTCCCTTTTACCCTTGAGTTTCATTTCATTCAGAACCAGAACATCTAGGCTCCTTTCTTCAAACATACAACCTATCTCTCATTTCTTCTAGGGTACATCCATACACATTCAGATCCCCAGCCTGGGCCTTTAAGGATGTGCACTCATTGCTTGGCTCCTTTTTGTCACATACTTCACATACTGAAATACAAGAAGGGGGGGGTGGTTCCTGCCCTATGCTCTAGAAAAGTTTCTAGACTTGAATATGTGAACTACAGAGAAATATGCACGGACCTGTCAGAAAGTGAGGCAACAGAGACAACGTCACACAGGAAGTCAATCACACTGGGTTTTGTCCCTTCCTCTGACTGGCCATCGAGAGCCCTTTAGTCAAAAACTATGATGATTTGACTACTATAACAAGACCAAATCTGCTTAGGCCTTTCAATTAGACATCGTTTCCAAGAGAAAAACTGACAGCTTCAGAAAATAATCTTACCAGTATATACATATTCAAACACAAGTGCAAAAACAATTTGAAGTATCTTATACCTTCAAGGTAATTCCTTGAACCTGGCTGCATATCAGAGATATATACCAAAAATTACACAATGTATAAGTCTAATATAGGAAGTCAGAGAAACATACAATTATAGGAGCACTGAAGTCCTTATAACTAAGGTCACTTAAATATGTCAGGAGCCTGCATTGTCATCAATTATCATCTTCAGCCAATATATAATAAAATTGTTTCTAAGTTAAACATCACAGTCCTCATTCCCTTCAATGAAATGTCAGAAGTGTTCCAACCCATCTTCTGCAAATTCTGGGTTGATTCTTGTCTTGCATGACCAACTTGAGAGTTGATTCTGGTTCCCCTGTAGGCTGAAGCAATAATCACCATTCTCTATTTCCCTCATGATCTTAGGATTATCTAAAATCATGTTCATATACAATTCCATTCCATCAGGCATATCATTCAAATACATCAAGAACAGCAATGGACCTAAGACAGAGCCCTAAGGCTCTGTCCGAGAAGCACTTTTTCCCTGTATTCTTTGCTCCCTTCCACTGAAGCAAAGAAGTTCACCCTTTATTCCTGCATGCAGATCAAATTTTCAATCAATCTCCAATGAAGAGCCATAGCAAAGGCTTTCTTGCAGTCCAGGAACACAAAGGCTACTTATCCTCTTTCTGATCTATGATGGAACTCACCCTGTTGCAGAAAATTCATCATGCATGCCCTGCTTTCCCTAAAACCATGTTGTCTCCCATTCAGAAAATTTCTTGTGTGCAAACATTTATCTATTTGTTTGTGATGATCTTTTTCTTACAACAGTTCGTTCAAAGCAGTTTCCTAGTCCCTTTTCTTAAATACAGGCATAACATTTGCCCTCTCTACATCTTTGGAATTACACTCCACGTATGATTTAGTAAGCAACATTTCTAGTGGTCTAGCAAGTCCCTTCATACATTCTTTAGGCACATATGGGGAGATTTCATTTGGACCACTGACTTTATTTGAGTCAAATTGCTCTAATAACCTGATCATATTTGTCAATTAATACACATTCTAAGACTTCATACCCCTTCCATCCTGGTAATGCTGATGCATTATCACCCTCCATAGCAAAACACTTTTGAACTTATCAATCAACTCCGCAAATATTTCCTTATCAACCCTAAAAACGTTTTCCTCCAAGTCCCTCACTTGATTATTTGCTTGATCAAACAGAGTTTGTTCCTGATAAATTTAGGTAAAAGTTTTGGATTGTCTTTTGCTCTTTCCCCAATGCTCTTTTCAAAATCTCTCTGCTCTTCCCTCCTTACTTTGCAATACTCATTCCTAGCTCTTCTGTATCTTTCATATGTTTGTATCTCATTCATAGTAGATCCCTTAGCTCTATCGCTTTATGACATTTCTCAATGAACCATATCTCTCTCCATTTTGGTCATCCTCCCCTATTAGCCATGATTTGGCCCTTTCAATGTAGATTTCACAGAACCTTGTCTTATATTGGTCTGCGCACTAATTATTCATTCCAAAACGCTGCCTTGACTGTATTTCCTCTTTGGATATTGTGCCCACTCTGATCCCCTTCTTGCATATTCCACCACCACATACTCATATACAAGCACTAAATGGTCACTCTTTCCAATGGGAGCATCATATTCAAATGCTTCAATGTGTCAAGACAACACTAAATACAGAGGGTGTATTATCTACCCTAGTTCTTGTATGCTCTGTTCCATGAATATGCAGGAAGTTCTGTATACATTTCATAATTTTTGTGTGTCTATGACTCAGCATCTCCATATGAATCTAACTTTTCCTTGTATGACATTTCCCCCTAACTGAAATTCCCCATTATGAGTGCTTTACCATCTCCTAAGAGGGAGTGTCTTGATGCTTCCTTCACCACCCTCATTGTTCCTTCATTATTCTCTCATACAACTGTTCTGCAATGCTGTAGTTCTTCAGAAGACTGTACACTACAAGTATTATAATTTACTACCTTCTGATGATAATCTTCCCCATTATGTTTTTTTTGAAGACACTATCTGTTGATATTTCTTGGACTTTAATGGAGCCCCTTATGAAGAGGGTTAATCCACCTCTTTTATGTCGACTATATCTTCTTGCTATTATGTACCCCTCAGAAGAGAATACATTAAAGTTTGTGAATTTTGTCTCAGCTTCACCAAAAATGTCTAGGTTCCAATCTCATATATGGTCCCTAAATTCTAGCTCCTATTCATCTCTGCCAGCAGACAAACTGCCTTGAAACAAACCCTTAATCCTAAGGCACTTGTTATTTGTTAGTTCTGGTATCCTCAGATTAGAGGTGGAAATATTGTTCCTCACTCTAGCCTGATGTGACTCTTCTTGCTTTTTGTGTTTTTCCAGTTCTCCTTGGCTATCTCTCTCACATCCCTCAACCTGTCACTTAAGAAAACACTCTTTTGAATTCCTCCATTTGGGCAACTTTATATGGCTGTTTAAGTACCTCATAGCTACATATCTCTATATCAAAAGTCATCATAAATGGCCTTCTCCTGGTGTCCTGTCTATATTTCCCCATTCTCCTAACTTCTTTACTTTCTCCATTTCCTTCAATCAAATACACTGCCTGAAGTATTTTTTGGACTTTCTGCCCTTCTCTAGCTTCTCTTTCCTCCTTGTTTGGCAGGTGAATTTCCTCCATCCCAAGGGCCATTACCGACTTAAAACTGCTTACCTCCCTCTGTAAGGCTTCCCTTATCTCCACTGTGACTAATCTTTTTGTTATCACCTGCAGTATCATACTGTCCTCTATTTACATCTAACCTTGTCAAAAATTTTCATTTGCATCCTGTTACAGCTGTCCTAAACAGTATTTGCCCTTTAAACTCTTTCATTCAAGCTACCACGTGCTTCCTTCATGGACCTGTCTCTGACTGCATCTTTTGCATCCTTAATGGCCCCACACATTGGCCCTCCACTTCAAGATTCATAAGCTTGTGTTCTTCAGTTATTTCAATGTCTTCTGCTGAGCAGTCATTTTCCCTTCTGAAATCCTTTTATAGTTTTTATTTATCGTTTACTGCTTGCGATCCCGTACTATGTGAATCCTCCAGATTTTCAATTTTACAGTCATGCTCCATCATAGTTTTACTTAACTTGTTTATCGCTGTTTCTCTATGACATTTCTTTCTGTCCCTAGCACAGCCCTCCTGCTTCTTAAATTTGTCCTCTACACCACCCTGTAGAACCCTTTTGCATTTTTCATAGTCCCTGGCTATGTCCTCCAGCTTTTTTGCCCTGTCTTCTAAGTGGTATATTCGTCCAAGAAGCTTCTTCACTTCCACATTACACATTAAGTGTGAGTTATCTGCTGGCCAATCCTCCACAGCACCCTTAGTACCATGTCTCCCTTGGCAATTTCTCAAAATAAAAATGTCTTTCTTTGCTATCTTCTCATCTTTTTAATCTTCCTCTCTACCCCCATGCTATTGAAATTTCCCTTCAATACAGTATCCCTCAATTTACAAAATGATTCCTGAAAAAATTCTCAAATCAAAATTTCTTAAACTGATACCCCATTTCTCTGTTGACTCCCACCATAAAGAGATTTGTTCCTATGGGAAAGAATATCTCCAAAATGTAATAAATGTCACCAGAAACCTATCTGAAGATTAGTTTTACATAATGAGACATACAAAATGCATTGCAAATATTAATAAAGTCAGCATACATACAATGTTTATCATTGTACGAAATAACAAAATACTGCACTTACCACTATCATATAACATTAACACATCCTATTTCACATCAAGACTGGTATATTTTTTGTTTTTCATATCACTGACACAACTGCTAGATACCAAGCACTTCTCACTCATTCTAGGAGCATTTTAATATGGTTTGAAACAAGGGCAGTCCTTGAAAAATTGATTGCATACCATAAATACACAGATACATCTTTACTATACATGAAAAAATATTCATTTACTAGATACAGTACATATGATAATTATCGAAAAAACAAAAATGAGAAAATCCATCAAACTTAGAAGAAAAAAAACAACAAATAAATCTAATGCCATCTTTCTTTACACTCTCTAAGTCAGTTGTGTATAGTCTGCCATAAATTGTCACTTTAATCTCAGTCATTCTCTTTTTAGCTATTTCCTACATGTATTTTGAGAATATTTCACAACCATCATGTCCAGAAAATGGCTTAAAAGTGCATGTGACCAGTTAAAGCATCCAAGGTGACCAAGAAAGGGATCAATGTAGACTTAAAGATGCAAGTGATACACAGGGATAAGGTAAGTGAGCATCAGGAACATGTAGGTCAGTTGCTTGGATTACCTTCCTCTGCCATTAAAAAGATACTTGACAGCAGTGAGAGGAAATAAAAAACCAAGGCCATAAAAATCAATCTTGTAAAAAATTTTTCCCACACAGAGAAGCCACTGAAGATGATGAATAGCAGGCCAGGAGGGCATAGGTGCAATGTCTGAGCAAAAAAGTGGTACATGACAACACTGTAAGGTCAAAAAACATGGAAATGTAGATTACATATTGTTTATTATGGTATTTATCTCATGCTGTCTTTGTTTTATCTGACATCAAAAAAAAAATCTGCATCGTTTTTATTGTTACTGAAGGAAACCATTCTCTTGCACTTACTAGTGTAAGAAATGACTGTCAGCAACACATCCCATAGGCATCATTATGATGATTCCTGTTAATGGATTTTACGAAAATGAAAATTCCTTAAGAACTCATCTTGTCCATTATGTACTTATGTATAGCTCAAACATCTGCACAAGTCAATCCTAGTTTTTATATAGATTTCAGATACAAGAAGATCCACTTTTTCTGACGGAAAATGCTAACATACCACACCTACCATGTACTCCTTACTCTAGCAGTGAGACCTACCATAATGTAGTATCAGCATAGATATGTTGTAAATCTCACTCCTAACTCATTATTTTTCTGCATAAATTTATGTAATACAGCACATTCCAGTTGTATGTCGATAAGTGCTTTCTCAACTGTAGAAAAATTAAATCAGAGTCATTCTAGTTATAATGTTAATATTCATATATATATTTTATTATACTTTGTCGCTGTCTCCCGCATTTGCGAGGTAGCGCAAGGAAACAGATGAAAGAAATGGCCCAACCCCCCCCATACACATGTATATACATACATCCACACACGCAAATATACATACCTACACAGCTTTCCATGGTTTACCCCAGACGCTTCACATGCCTTGATTCAATCCACTGACAGCATGTCAACCCCGGTATACCACATCGCTCCAATTCACTCTATTCCTTGCCCTCCTTTCACCCTCCTGCATGTTCAGGCCCCGATCACACAAAATCTTTTTCACTCCATCTTTCCACCTCCAATTTGGTCTCCCTCTTCTCCTCGTTCCCTCCACCTCCGACACATATATCCTCTTGGTCAATCTTTCCTCACTCATTCTCTCCATGTGCCCAAACCACTTCAAAACACCCTCTTCTGCTCTCTCAACCACGCTCTTTTTATCTCCACACATCTCTCTTACCCTTACGTTACTCACTCGATCAAACCACCTCACACCACACATTGTCCTCAAACATCTCATTTCCAGCACATCCATCCTCCTGCGCACAACTCTTTACATCCATCCTCCTGCGCACAACTCTATCCATAGCCCACGCCTCGCAACCATACAACATTGTTGGAACCACTATTCCTTCAAACATACCCATTTTTGCTTTCCGAGATAATGTTCTCGACTTCCACACATTCTTCAAGGCCCCCAGAATTTTCGCCCCCTCCCCCACCCTATGATCCACTTCCGCTTCCATGGTTCCATCCGCTGCCAGATCCACTCCCAGATATCTAAAACACTTCACTTCCTCCAGTTTTTCTCCATTCAAACTCACCTCCCAATTGACTTGACCCTCAACCCTACTGTACCTAATAACCTTGCTCTTATTCACATTTACTCTTAACTTTCTTCTTCCACACACTTTACCAAACTCAGTCACCAGCTTCTGCAGTTTCTCACATGAATCAGCCACCAGCGCTGTATCATCAGCGAACAACAACTGACTCACTTCCCAAGCTCTCTCATCCCCAACAGACTTCATACTTGCCCCTCTTTCCAAAACTCTTGCATTTACCTCCCTAACAACCCCATCCATAAACAAATTAAACAACCATGGAGACATCACACACCCCTGCCGCAAACCTACATTCACTGAGAACCAATCACTTTCCTCTCTTCCTACACGTACACATGCCTTACATCCTCGATAAAAACTTTTCACTGCTTCTAACAACTTTCCTCCCACACCATATATTCTTAATACCTTCCACAGAGCATCTCTATCAACTCTATCATATGCCTTCTCCAGATCCATAAATGCTACATACAAATCCATTTGCTTTTCTAAGTATTTCTCACATACATTCTTCACAGCAAACACCTGATCCACACATCCTCTACCACTTCTGAAACCACACTGCTCTTCCCCAATCTGATGCTCTGTACATGCCTTCACCCTCTCAATCAATACCCTCCCATATAATTTACCAGGAATACTCAACAAACTTATACCTATGTAATTTGAGCACTCACTCTTATCCCCTTTGCCTTTGTACAATGGCACTATGCACGCATTCCGCCAATCCTCAGGCACCTCACCATGAGTCATACATACATTAAATAACCTTACCATCCAGTCAAAAATACAGTCACCCCCTTTTTTAATAAATTCCACTGCAATACCATCCAAACCTGCTGCCTTGCCGGCTTTCATCTTCCGCAAAGCTTTCACTACCTCTTCTCTGTTTACCAAATCATTTTCCCTAACCCTCTCACTTTGCACACCACCTCGACCAAAACACCCTATATCTGCCACTCTATCATCAAACACATTCAACAAACCTTCAAAATACTCCCTCCATCTCCTTCTCACATCACCACTACTTGTTTTCACCTCCCCATTTGCGCCCTTCACTGAATTTCAAAACATACTCAATCTATCTATTAACATCTTTGACACCCATTCCCTCTGGGAACTCCCATCAGGAGGATGGCCACAACAAACGTCTCCACTTATCCCTTTCCTTACATGCCTCCCTAGCATACACCATTTCACACATTATTCCATCACTTCTCTCCCTCCAGTATTCTTACACTCTATTTACCTATGGCATAGGTAGTCCTCCTCTAACACCAACCCCTTTAACTGTACTACCATACACTCTCCTTGTAAACTCCAAGTCTTGCATTCTTACCATGTGCCCAAACCACCTCAAAGTATTACATTTCACCTACTCTACTACTACACAATATACTCCCTTTGTATTCCCGGTCATACTAAATCTACAGTACAACCCTTCATTTCTTTCTTGATTCCATCTAGTCATACCATATGTTCCTCTCAAATAGCTCATTTCCACGGTATGTATTCTTGACCTCTATGACTCATTCAATGTCTAAGCTTCAGCTGCATAGGTCTGGGTTGGGAGGACTATGCTGTCCCATAATCCTCTCTTCACTTCCATACTTACACCTCTATTTTTCATTATTCTATTTAGGGACCCAATGATTCTTCTACCCTGTACTGCTCTCCCACTTAACTCTCCTTCCATATCATCAAACTTACCAAAGACAGCTCCTAAATACTTCAATTCTCTCGCCTCTTCCAGTCTCTCTCCCACAATATCCAAAATACAGTTTAGTACACTTTCTTCTTTCACTCTACATGGTTTTACAAAATCTATACTTTCACTGTTTCATCTCAAACACTATCACTTTATTTTTATTTATTTATTGTTATTTTGCTTTGTCACTGTCTCCCGCGTTAGCGAGGTAGCGCAAGGAAACAGACGAAAGAATGGCCCAACTCACCCACATACACATGTATATACATACACGTCCACACACGCAAATATACATACCTATACATCTCAATGTATACCTATATACACAAAAAGACATATAAATATATACACATGTACATAATTCATACTGTCTGCCTTTATTTATTCCCATCGCCACCTCGCCACACATGGAATAACAACCCCCTCCCCCCTCATGTCTGCGAGGTAGCGCTAGGAAAAGCCAACAAAGGCCCCATTTGTTCACACTCAGTCTCAAGCTGTCATGTAATAATGCACCGAAACCACAGCTCCCTTTCCACATCCAGGCCCCACACAACTTTCCATGGTTTACCCCAGACGCTTCACATGCCCTGGTTCAATTCATTGACAGCACGTCGACCCCGGTATACCACATCGTTCCAATTCACCCTATTCCTTGCACGCCTTTCACTCTCCTGCATGTTCAGGCCCCGATCACTCAAAATCTTTTTCACTCCATCTTTCCACCTCCAATTTGGTCTCCCACTTCTCCTCGTTCCCTCCACCTCTGACACATATCCTCTTGGTCAATCTCTCCTCATTCATTCTCTCCATGTGACCAAACCATTTCAAAACACCCTCTTCTGCTCTCTCAACCACACTCTTTTTATTACCACGCATCTCTCTTACCCTTACATTACTTACTCGATCAAACCACCTCACATCACATATTGTCCTCAAACATCTCATTTCCAGCACATCCACCCTCCTGCGCACAACTCTATCCATAGCCCACGCCTCGCAACCATACAACATTGTTGGAATGACTATTCCTTCAAACATACCCATTTTTGCTTTCCGAGATAATGTTCTTGACTTCCAAACATTTTTCAAGGCTCCCAGAATTTTCGCCCCCTCCCCAACCCTATGATTCACTTCCGCTTCCATGGTTCCATCCGCTGCCAGATCCACTCCCAGATATCTAAAGCACTTTACTTCCTCCAGTTTTTCTCCATTCAAACTTACCTCCCAAATGACTTGACCCTCAAGCCTACTGTACCTAATAACCTTGCTCTTATTCACATTTACTCTCAACTTTCTTCTTTCACACACTCTACCAAACTCAGTCACCAGCTTCTGCAGTTTCTCACATGAATCAGCCACCAGCACTGTATCATCAGTGAACAACAACTGACTCACTTCCCAAGTTCTCTCATCCACAACAGACTGCATACTTGCCCCTCTTTCCAAAACTCTTGCATTCACCTCCCTAACAACCCCATCCATAAATAAATTAAACAACCATGGAGACATCACACACCCCTGCCGCAAACCTACATTCACTGAGAACCAATCACTTTCCTCTCTTCCTACACGTACACATGCCTTACATCCTCGATAAAAACTTTTCACTGCTTCTAACAACTTACCTCCCACACCATATATTCTTAATACCTTCCACAGAACATCTCTATCAACTCTATCATATGCCTTCTCCAGATCCATAAATGTTACATACAAATCCATTTGCTTCTCTAAGTATTTCTCACATACATTCTTCAAAGCAAACACCTCATCCACACATCCTCTACCACTTCTGAAACAACACTGCTCTTCCCAAATCTTATGCTCTGTACATGCCTTCACCCTCTCAATCAATACTCTCCCATATAATTTACCAGGAATACTCAAGAAACTTATACCTCTGTAATTTGAGCACTCACTCTTATCCCCTTTGCCTTTGTACAATGGCACTATGCAAGCATTTCACCAATCCTCAGGCACCTCACCAAGAATCATACATACATTAAATAACCTTACCAACCAGTCAACAATACAATCACCCCTTTTTTTAATAAATTCCACTGCAATACCATCCAAACCTGCTGCCTTGCCGGCTTTCATCTTCCGCAAATCTTTTATTACCTCTTCTCTGTTTACCAAATCATTTTCCCTAACCCTCTCACTTTGCACACCACCTCGACCAAAACACCCTAAATCTGCTACTCTATCATCAAACACATTCCGCAAACCTTCAAAATACTCACTCCACCTCCTTCTCACATCACCACTACTTGTTATCACCTCCCAATTAGCCCCCTTCACTGAAGTTCCCATTTGCTCCCTTGTCTTACGCACTTTACTTACCTCCTTCCACAACATCTTTTTATTTTCCCTAAAATTTAATGATACTCTCTCACCCCAACTCTCATTTGCCCTCCTTTTTCACCTCTTGCACCTTTCTCTTGACCTCCTGCCTCTTTCTTTTATGCATCTCCTACTCATTTGCATTTATTCCCAGCAAAAATCATCCAAATGCCTCTCTCTTCTCTTTCACTAATAATCTTACTTCTTCATCCCACTACTCACTACCCTTTCTAATCAACCCACCTCCCATGCTCCTCATGCCACAAGCATCTTTTGCACAAGCCATCACTGCTTCCCTAAATACATCCAATTCCTCCCCCACTCCCCTTACCTCCTTTGTTCTCACCTTTTTCCATTCTGTACTCAGTCTCTCCTGGTACTTCCTCACACAAGTCTGCTTCACAGGCTCACTTACTCTCATAACTCTCTTCACCCCAACAATCTCTCTTCTTTTCTGAAAACCCCTACAAATCTTCACCTTTGCCTCCACAAGATAATGATCAGACATCCCTCCAGTTGCACCTCTCAGCACATTAACATCCAAAAGTCTCTCTTTTGTGCGCCTATCAATTAACACGTAATCCAATAACGCTCTCTGGCCATCTCTCCTACTTACATACGTATACTTATCTATATCTCGCTTTTTAAACCAGGTATTCCCAATCACCAGTCCTTTTTCAGCACAAATCTACAAGCTCTTCACCATTTCCATTTACAACACTGAACACCCCATGTATACCAATTATTCCCTCAACTGCCACATTACTCACCTTTGCATTCAAATCACCCATCACTATAACCCAGTCTTGTGCATCAAAACCACTAACACACTCATTCAGCTGCTTCCAAAACACTTGCCTCTCATGATCTTTCTTCTCATGCCCAGGTGCATATGCACCAATAATCACCCATCTCTCTCCATCAACTTACAGTTTTACCAATATCAATCTAGAATTTACTTTCTTACAATCTATTACATACTCCCACCACTCCTGTTTCAGGAGTAGTGCTACTCCTTCCCTTGCTCTTGTCCTCTCACTAACCCCTGACTTTACTCCCAAGAAATTCCCAAACCACTCTTCTCTTTTACCCTTGAGCTTCGTTTCACTCAGAGCCAAACCATCCAGGTTCCTTTCCTCAAACATACTACCTATCTCTCCTTTTTTCTCATCTTGGTTACATCCACACACATTTAGACACACCAATCTGAGCCTTCGAGGAGGATGAGCACTCCCCACGTGATTCCTTCTTCTGTTTCCCCTTTTAGAAAGTCGCCTTCTACGATACGTGAGGAATGCATGGGAAGTATTCTTTCTCACCTATCCCCAGGGATAGTAAGAAAAGTATGTATGAGAATGCTGAAGAGGGCATGCAGAAAAAGAGGGAAACCATGGAGGAGGTGGAAGGATGGAGTGAAAGATGCTTTAAAAGTATAAGGCTTGAACATACAGGAGGGTATGAGAGATGCAAGGGATACAGCAAATTGAAGCTTTGTGGTATACAGAGGACAATGTGCTGTCAAAGGGCTGAACCAAGAATATGATGCTGTATGAGGAAACCATGGAAAGGACTGTGGGGTGTGATTGTGGAGAGGGAGCTTTGGTCTCAGTGCATTATACACAAGAGCTGTAGAGTAGATGTGAGAAAATATGGCCATTTCTTTGTCCCTAATGCTTCCTTACTGACAGGGAAATGGCAAACATGTAATGAAAAAAATATTAATTTCCTGTATATTGTCTGTTGAAATATAGATGATTCTTATCTGCCAATGCATTGCACAAGATATAAAATATGGCATATGCACAAACTGACACACACAGCACTATGCTGCATAAGCAAAAACTGACATCCAAAGCATCAAAATAGTTAAAAATGTGCAAACTTTGTGGAGATGTAAACGAGGTTCTGAGACACCAAATATGTTTGAAAATATAATACTGTACAGTATAATTCTTTCACCTTAGATTGAGATTCAACAACCAGAAATAACTGCATGAAATCAAGAGGAAGATGTGATACTAGTGCAGGCACAAGTTCCTTCAGCTACAGAGTAGTTGAACTTTGAAATAAACTACTACCAGTGGCTGTCAATGCTACCAGTGGCTGTCAATGCTAAGACTATCACAACATTTATATTATGCAAGAGCAGTACTTTAATAACATCAAGTATCATTAAGTAAGACTCATTATGAAGGAAATGTATGCATTCAATTTCATAATAAAAAGTCAGTTCCTCCTTTTTTATGTTAAATTTCAGTCTTTACCTTTGAGTCAACTGTTGCACCAGCACTTTTGATAAAATTTCCAATCTACACTTTTCTTTAATTATTCAATGGCAGTTATACCATGTATATATTACAGTATATGGAGTTCCTTTGCTTCATCCTACTAGCTGTTGTTTTTATAGAAACTGGTGGATGGAGATGTACCTTCTGCTTTATCATCCTGCCTCTGTGACTAATCAAATAGTGAAATCTAAATATTACTCCCCTCCAAGAGATAACCTCATAAAAAACCACTAGATTTCCTGTTGCCTGTCCTTCCCATATATTCCCATGTACTGAAACAAGATTTTTTCAAGAAATAAATTTTCCATGCTTAGCATGACCTTTAATTCTCCCATTCACAGCCCATGTCTTGCTATTTTACATAAAGTTGATATGGATCACATCTTCGTAACAGATATGTACTGCCTCTCCCTAGCATATGTGAATATTACAAAAAATGCTAATAGTAATGATGAGCAATCTTATGTTACATTACTCAGGAAAGCACATCACTGACTGCAATGAAGTCCATCATGGATTATCAAAACTGCAGAGACAGAAATACTTCAAAGAAGGCAGGGAAAGTTGGAGGGTGTAAGACCAGATTTTAGTGACATGTCAGCCTAACTGTAAAAAAGTATGACAAGGTGGGCTGATGACTGAAAAACACTGAAAATAGCATGACCTATTTTCAGGGTAAAAATGGGTATGTTCGAAGGAATAGTAGTCTCTATCCAATGGATGCAAAGTATGGACTACAGATATGGCTGTGTGGAGGAGGGTGGATGAGTTGGAATGTTTGATGACAATTTGTGGTGTGAGGTGGTTTCATCGAGTAAGTAATGAAAAGGTAAGAAATATATTTACTTATTTTGCTTTGTCGCTGTCTCCCGCGTTAGCGAGGTAGCGCAAGGAAACAGACGAAAAAATGGCCCAAACAACCCCCATACACATGTATATACATACACGTCCACACACGCAAATATACATACCTATACATCTCAATGTAGACATACAGACATATACATATATACACACGTACATAATTCATAGTCTGCCTTTATCTATTCCCATCGCCACCCCGCCACACATGGAATAACAACCCCCTCCCCCCTCATGTGTGCGAGGTAGCGCTAGGAAAAGACAACAAAGGCCCCATTTGTTCACACTCAGTCTCTAGCTGTCATGTAATAATGCTCTGAAACCATAGCTCCCTTTCCACATCCAGGCCCCACACAACTTTCCATGGTTTACCCCAGACGCTTCACATGCCCTGCTTCAATCCATTGACAGCACGTCGACCCCGGTATACCACATCGTTCCAATTCACTCTATTCCTTGCACGCCTTTCACCCTCCTGCATGTTCAGGCCCCGATCACTCAAAATCTTTTTCACTCCATCTTTCCACCTCCAATTTGGTCTCCCACTTCTCCTCCTTCCCTCCACCTCTGACACATATATACTCTTGGTCAATCTTTCCTCACTCATTCTCTCCATGTGACCAAACCATTTCAAAACACCCTCTTCTGCTCTCTCAACCAAACTCATTTTATTTCCACACATCTCTCTTACCCGATCTTACTTACTCGATCAAAACACCTCACACCACATATTGTCCTCAAACATCTCATTTCCAGCACATCCACCCTCCTGCGCACAACTCTATTCATAGCCCACGCCTCGCAACCATACATTGGTGGAACCACTATTCCTTAAAACATACCCAATTTTGCTTTCCAAGATAATGTTCTCAACTTCCAAACATTCTTCAAGGCTCCCAGAATTTTCGCCCCCTCCCCCACCCTATGCTTCACTTCCACTTCCATGGTTCCATCAGCTGCCAAATCCGCTCCCAGATATCTAAAACACTTTACTTCCTCCAGGTTTCTCCATTCAAACTTACCTCCCAATTCACTTGACCCTCAACCCTACTGTACCTAATAACCTTGCTCTTATTCACATTTACTCTCAACTTTCTTCTTTCACACACTTTACCAAGCTCAGTCACCAGCTTCTTCAGTTTCTCACATGAATCAGCCACCAGCACTGTATCATCAGCGAACGACAACTGACTCACTTCCCAAGCTCTCTCATCCACAACAGAGTGCATACTTGCCCCTCTTTCCAAAACTCTTCCATTCACCTCCCTAACAACCCCATCCATAAACAAATTAAACAACCATGGAGACATCACACACCCCTGCCGCAAACCTACATTCACTGAGAACCAATCACTTTCCTCTCTTCCTACACGTACACATGCCTTACATCCTAAATAAAAACTTTTCACTGCTTCTAACAACTTGCCTCCCACACCATATATTCTTAGTACCTTCCACAGAGCATCTCTATCCATAAATGCTACATGCAAATCCATTTGCTTCTTTAAGTATTTCTCACATACATTCTTCAAAGCAAACACCTCATCCACACATCCTCTACCACTTCTGAAACCACACTGCTCTTCCCAATCTGATGCTCTGTACATGCCTTCACCCTTTCAATCAATACCCTCCCATATAATTTACCAGGAATACTCAACAAACTTATACCTCTGTAATTTGAGCACTCACTCTTATCCCCTTTGCCTTTGTACAATGGCACTATGCAAGCATTCTGCCAATCCTCAGGCACCTCACCATGAATCATACATACATTAAATAACCTTACCAACCAGTCAACAATACAGTCACCCCCTTTTTTAATAAATTCCACTGCAATACCATCCAAACCTGCTGCCTTGCCGGCTTTCATCTTCCGCAAAGCTTTTACTACCTCTTCTCTGTTTACTAAATCATTTTCCCTAACCCTCTCACTTTGCACACCACCTCGACCAAAACACCCTATATCTGCCACTCTATCATCAAACACATTCAACAAACCTTCAAAATACTCACTCCATCTCCTTCTCACATCACCACTACTTGTTACCTCCCCATTAGCCCCCTTCACTGAAGTTCCCATTTGCTCCCTTGTCTTACACACTTTATTTACCTCCTTCCAAAATATCATTTTATTCTCCCTAAAATTTAATGTTACTCTCTCACCCCAACTCTCATTTGCCCTCTTTTTCACCTCTTGCACCTTTCTCTTGACCTCCTGCCTCTTTCTTTTATACATCTCCCACTCATTTGCATTTTTTCCCTGCAAAAATCGTCCAAATGCCTCTCTCTTCTCTTTCACTAATAATCTTACATCTTCATCCCACCACTCACTACCCTTTCTAATCTGCCCACCTCCCACACTTCTCATGCCATAAGCATCTTTTGCGCAAGCCATTACTGCTTCCCTAAATACATCCCATTTCTCCCCCACTCCCCTTACCACCTTTGTTCTCACCTTTTTCCATTCTATATTCAGTCTCTCCTGGTACTTCCTCACACATGTCTCCTTCCCAAGCTTACTTACTCTCACCACTCTCTTCACCCCAACATTCTCTTTTTTTTCTGAGAACCCCTACAAATCTTCCCCTTCGCCTCCACAAGATAATGATCAGACATCTCCCTCCAGTTGCACCTCTCAGCACATTAACATCCAAAAGTCTCTCTTTCGCGCGCCTATCAATTAACACGTAATCCAATAACGCTCTCTGGCCATCTCTCCTACTTACATACATATACTTATGTATATCTCGCTTTTTAAACCAGGTATTCCCAATCACCAGTCCTTTTTCAGCACACAAATCTACAAGCTCTTCACCATTTCCATTTACAACACTGAACACCCCATGTATACCAATTATTCCCTCAACTGCCACATTACTCACCTTTGCATTCAAATCACCCATCACTATAACCCGGTCTTGTGCATCAAAATCACTAACACACTCATTCAGCTGCTCCCAAAACACTTGCCTCTCATGATCTTTCTTCTCATGCCCAGGTGCATATGCACCAATAATACCCATCTCTCTCCATCAACTTTCAGCTTTACCCATATCAATCTAGAATTTACTTTCTTACACTCTCTCACATACTCCCACAACTCCTGTTTCAGGAGTAGTGCTACTCCTTCCCTTGCTCTTGTCCTCTCAACTAACCCCTGACTTTACTCCCAGGACATTCCAAAGCCACTCCTCCCTTTTACCCTTGAGCTTCGTTTCACTCAGAGCCAAAACATCCAGGTTCCTTTCCTCAAACATACTACCTATCTCTCCTTTTTTCTCATCTTGGTTACATCCACACACATTTAGACACCCCAATCTGAGCCTTCGAGGAGGATGAGCACTCCCCGCGTGACTCCATCTTCTGTTTCCCCTTTTAGAAAGTTGAAATACAAGGAGGGGATGGTTTCTAGCCCCCCGCTCCTGTCCCCTTTAGTCGCCTTCTACAGCACGTGAGGAATGCGTGGGAAGTATTCTTTCTCTCCTATCCCCAGGAATATATGCGGTAATAAAAAGAAATAAAAAGAGTAATAAAAAGTAATAAAAAGAGTGTGGTTGAGATAGCTGAAGAGAGTGTGCTGAAATGGTTTGGACATATGGAGAGAATAAGTGAGGAAAGGTTGACAAATAGGATATATGTGTCTGAAGTGGAGGGAACAAGGAGAATGGGGAAATCAAATTGAAGATGGAAGAATGGAGTGAAAAAGATTTTGAGTGATCAAGGCCTGAACATGCACAAGGGTGAAAGGCGTGAATGGAACACAGTGAACTGGGACAATGTGGTAAACTAGGATCAATGTGCTGTCGATGGAATGAACCGGAGCATGTGAAGCATCCAAGGTAAACCATGGAAAGTTCTGTGGGGCCTGGATGTGGACATAGCTGTGGTTTTGGTACATTAGACATGACAGCTAAAGAATGGATGTAGGTGAATGTGGCCCTTCATCTGTTCCTGGTGCTACCTCACTAATGCAGGAAATGATGATCAAGTATAGAAAAAAAAAATTCTGTATATACTAAAGAGCCTTCTTAACCAATATCACCATTCATAAACAAAATGAAAAATACATTTACAAGGGGTTACTCAAACAATCATTCTTATCATAAACTGATAGATTCCTACTTAGTGGTTAGACAAATGAATCTATCTAATCTACCCTAAACATAAAATGCACCCCCATAGGTCTAACAAGAATGTCACTGAATTAATCAGTGAATCTGTTTCAACACATTACCTCTGAACTTAATGAGAGGGAATAAAATATAAAACCTGGTATATAAGTAATAAAGAAGTTAATACTGACCTGAGCTGCACCAGCTGAAGCAAGCATAGCACTGTCATGTTGTGGGGAATTCTCTGCAATTCTGATCAACACATTTTTAGTGATGCCTGAAAAACAATGTGAATGTATACAAATATTGTGAATAAGTAACTGAATTCACAAGTCTTATTATGGCACTATGAGAGGTAAATGCATGGGTTTTGGAGAGGGGCAGGTGTGCAGTTTGTTGGGGATGGGGAAGGCCAGGGAATTGAATCAGTTGTTCTTTCCTGGTAACTCATCACTAGTGGAAGATTCAAGTGAGAAACTGGAAAAGTTGGTATCTGAGTTTGGGAGAGTGTGTGAAAGGAGAAATTTGAAAGTAAATGTGATTAAAGGCAGAGAAAACTTGAAGGAAGTAAAGTGATTCACATATCTGTGAGTGGCAGTGAATGGAACCATGGAGACAGAAGTGAGTCATGAGGTGGGTGAGGGCGAGAAGATTCTGAGAATATTGATGATGAGTGAAAGAGACGTGACAATCTGAGGGTGAAAATGAGAACTTTTGAAAATATGGTAATCCCAAAGGCATTGTATGTATGCGAGGCATAGGTCATAAATGTATGGAAGAGGGAGAATGTGTTGAATATAAAATGCTTAAGGGCAATTTGTAGCATGAAGGGTGTTTATCAAGCAAGTCATACTTGGGTAAAAGATAGGTGTGGAAAATAAAAATATGGTTGAGAAAGCTACAGAGGGTGTGCTGAAATGGGCTGGACATATGGAGCGAATGACTGAGGAGAGATTGACAAACAGGATATATGTGTCAGAAGTGGAGAGGACAAGGCGGGGGAAGCCAAATTGGAGATGGAAAGAAGGAAAGAGTAAGATTTTGAGTCTCAGAAGCCTGAACATGCAGAAAGATGAAAGGCAAACACAGGACGCATTGAACTGGAGCAATGTGGTACCATAGGCAATGTGCTTTCAATGGACTGAATCAGGGCATATAAGGGAAACCACAGAAAGGTCAGTGTGGTCTGGTTGGGGATATGGGGCTGTGGTTTTGTTGCATTACACATGGCAGAGATGGGATGTGAGAAAATGAGGCCTTTTCACCTATTCGTGGTACTACCTCACGAATGTGAGAAACAGTGAACAAGTACACACAAAAAAAAATTCCTCCTACAAAATCAAAACTGAAATCTCTGGACTAAGGTATTGCTCCTTGTTTGTCAATATTCCTTAGTGTTTCCTCAGTTTTCAGTAAAATCATGTTGGACTTCATTTTAGTTCTGGATGGTCTACAGGTTTCTATAATGAGTGTGTTCTTATTGCAGAGTATGCTTAATGATAATGTTTCAAGTTTCTTATGAGATAGTTTCAGTGTCAGGTTAGCATAAAATTTGTTGCTTACATACAGTGTTATCCCATCTTGCTTAATTTTTTCTCTCATATCAAAATGTCACATATCCTTCTAAATCTGCTTCATTGCTATTGTTTTTATTCATCAATGTTTCAGCAAAATCTAAAAGGATTATGTTTGACCCCTCATACATACTCATTCATGAATTTACTCTGATTCTGGTATTTTCATTTCTTAGGGTTGTACATTTTTGCAACATATTTCCACGTATTATTGTTTATTGAATCACATACTCCTTTATTACTGCTGGTCTGCTTGTCACTGTCACATTATTAAAGGGCACTGCTTTACAGTTACAAGTATATCAAATTTCTTCCAAACTCCATTAGCACCACAGCTAAAACAGTTTGTGTTTGTGATGCCACTTCTGTTTCCCACAGTTCTCATAGTTTCTTTCCATTTAGTCCAATTATTTATTATATTTTATGTCTGGTCACATCCCTCCTGAATCTCCAAAATCTACTGTCTTCTATCATGCCTTCCCTTTGTGACCTTCCTTGCATTCAACCATATTTTCTGTATCTATTTGTATCTTACCCCTCGGGTAGAGGAGGAAGAATTCTACCTTCAAATTCCCTGCATAACATACAAAATAACTTGAGGGGTGGGAGCAGTGGCCTGAAACACCCTCATCTTGTGTTTCAGTCTTTAAAAGATGGAACAGGAGTCAAGTGAGGTGTGCTCATCCTCCTCAAAGGCTCAGGCTTGGGTATCTCAATGTGTATAGATGTAACCATGATGAGAAGAAGGGAGAAATAGGTAGTATGAGGAAAAGAAACTAGAGGTTCTGGCTCTAAGAAAAACAACTCAAGGGTAAAAGGAGAGATTGGTTTAGGAATGTCTCATGGGTAAAAATCAGGGGTTGGTGTGAGGGTAAAAGCTGAGGAAGGTGTAGCACCACTGCTGAGTAGGTGCTATCCCTCTATCCACAACCTGAACCCACAAAAAGTTTCCCTAGTTTACCCCCAGATGCTTCACATGCCCTGGTTCTGTTCACTGACAGCAAGCTGACCCCTCTATAAAGCATTATTCTAATTCACCCTATCCCATGCACACGTTTTCCCTTCTTGCATGTTCAAGCCCCAATCACTCAAAATCTTTTCCACCCTATTCTTCCATCTCCAATTTAGTCTCCCCATTCTCCTTGTTCCCTCCACTTCTACCACATATATCCTCTTCGTCAACCTTTCCTCATTCATTCTCTCCATACATCCAAACCATTTCAGCACACCTTCTTCTGTTCTCTCAACCACACTCTTTTTATTACACCTCTCTTTTATCTTTTTATTTCTTGATCAATGAAATCACCTCATCCCACATATTGTCCTAATTCATTTCATTTCCACTACATCCATCCTCCTCTGCACAGCCTTATCTAAAGCCATATAATATGAATGGGATGGCAATACCTTCAAACACCCATTTTTGCCCTTCTAAATACCAAACTCTTTTTCCATACATTCTTCAGCACTCCTAGAGCCTTTGCCCCCTCACCCAACCATTAACTCACCTCCACTTCCATGGTTCCATTTACTACCATATCCATTCCTAGATATCTAAAACACTTCACTTCCTCCAATTTTTCTCCATTCAAACTCACACCCCAACTAACCTGTCCCTAAACCCTGCTAAACCATATAACCTCACTTTTATTCATGTTTCCTCTCAATGTCCTCCTTTCACACTCTTTTAAACTCAGTCACGAACTTCTGCACTTTCACACTTGAATATACTATCAGTGCCATATCATCTGTAAACAGCAACTTACTCTCTTTCAAGGCCCTCTCATCCCATTCAGACTGCTTACTTGTCCCTCTCTCCATGACTCTCACATTGGCCTCCCACACCATCCCGATCGTACACAAATTAAACAATCGTGGTGACATTGTACACCCTTGCCACAGACCAACATTCACTTTGAAACCATTTACTGTTTTCTCTTCCTTTTCATACACATGCCTTATACACTTGATAAAAACTTCCCTCTGCAGATCAGGTGTTTGCTTTGAAGAATATATGTGAGAAATACTTAGAAAAACAAATGGATTTGTATGTAGCATTTATGGATCTGGAGAAGGCATACGACAGAGTTGGTAGAGATGTTCTGTGGGAGGTAAGTTGTTAGTAGCAGTGAAAAGTTTTTATCGAGGATGTAAGGCATGTGTACATGTAGGAAGAGAGGAAAGTGATTGGTTCTCAGTGAATGTTGGTTTGCTGTAGGGGTGTGTAATGTCTCCAAGGTTGTTTAATTTGTTTATGGATGGGGTTGTTAGGGAGGTGAATGCAAGAGTTTTGGAAAGAGGGGCAAGTATGCAGTATGTTGTGGATGAGGGAGCTTGGGAAGTGAGTCAGTTATTGTTCGCTGATGATACAGCGCTGGTGGTTGATTCGGGTGAGAGACTGCAGAAGCTGGTGACTGAATTTAGTTAAAGGTGTGAAAGAAGAAAGCTGAGAGTAAATGTGAATAAGAGCAAGGTTATTATGTACAGTAGGATTGAGGGACAAGTCAAGTGGGAGGTAAGTTTGAATGGAGAAAAACTGGAGGAAGTGAAGTGTTTTAGATATCTGGGAGTGGATTTGGCAGCAGATGGAACCATGGAAGTGGAAGTGAATCATAAGGTGGGGGAGGGGGCGAAAGTTCTGGGTGCGTTGAAAAATGTGTGGAAGTCAAGAATGGCATCTTGGAAAGCAAAAATGGGTATGTTTAAAGGAATAGTAGTTCCAACAATGTTGTATGGTTGCGTGTCATGGGCTATAGATAGAGTTGTGCGGAGGAGGGTGTATGGGCTGGAAGTGAGATGTTTGAGGACAAGATGTGGTGTGAGTTGGTTTGATTGAGTAAGTAATGAAAGGGTAAGAGAGATGTGTGGTAATAAAAAGAGTGTGGTTGAGAGAGCAGAAGAGGGTGTTTTGAAATGATTTGGTCACATGGAGAGAATGAGTGAGGAAAGATTGACAAAGAGGATATATGTGTCAGAGGTGGAGAGAATGAGGAGAAGTGGAAGACCAAAGTGGATGTGGAAAGATGGAGTGAAAAACATTTTGAGTGATCGGGGCCTGAACATGCAGGAGGGTGAAAGGCGTGCAAGACATAGAGTGAATTGGAACGATGTGGTATACTGGGGTCGATGTGCTGTCAATGGATTGAGGGCATGTGAAGCACCTGGGGTAAACCATGGAAAGTTTTGTGGGGTCTGGAAGTGGAAAGGGAGCCCTGGTATTGGTGCATTATACATGACAGCTAGAGACTGAGTGTGAATGAATGTGGCCTTTGTTGCCTTTTCCTAGCACTACCTCGCACACATGTGGGGGGAGGGGGTTTCCATTTTCATGTGTGTCAGGGTGGCGACGGGAATGAATAAGGGCAGACAGTATCAATTATGTGAATGTGTATATATGTATATGTCTGTGCGTATATATGTGTATACGTTGAGATGTATATGTGCGTGTGTGGAGGTGTATGTATATACATGTGTATGTGGGTGGGTTGGGCCATTCTTTCGTCTGTTTCTTTGCACTACTTCGCTAACGCGGGAGACAGCGACAGAGTATAATATATAAATAAAATAATATTGAAGGTGGAAAGATGGAGTGAAAAAGATTTTGAGCGATCGGATCCTGAACATGCAGAAGAGTGAAAGGCGTGCAAGGAATATCATAAACTGGAATGATGTGGTATAACGGGGTCGAAGTGCTGTTAATGGATTGAACCAGGGCATGTGAAGCGTCTTGGGTAAACCATGGAAAGTTTTGTGGGGACTGGATGTGGAAAGGAAGCTGTGGTTTCGGTGCAATATACATGACAGGAAGAGACAGAGAGTGAACAAATGTGGCCTTTGTTGTCAATTCCTAGCGCTACCTCGAGCACATGCGTGTGTGTGTGTGTGTGTGTGTGTCATTTCATGTGTGGAGAGGTGGCAGCGGGAATGAAAAGGGGCAGCGGGTATGAATTATGAATATGTGTATATATGTATGTGTCTGTGTGTGTATATGTGTGTATATGTTGAAATGTGTAGGTATGTATATGTGAGTGTGTGGATGTGTATGTATATACATGTGTACGTGGGTGGATTGGGCCATTCTTTCGTCTGTTTCCTTGCGCGACCTCGCTAACGCGGGAGACAGCAACAAAGTATAATAAATAAATAAACATATATATATATATATATATATATATATATATATATATATATAATGTAGGTTTGCGGCAGGGGTGTGTGATGTCTCCATGGTTGTTTAATTTGTTTATGGATGGGGTTGTTAGGGAGGTGAATGCAAGAGTTTTGGAAAGAGGGGCAAGTATGAAGTCTGTTGGGGATGAGAGAGCTTGGGAAGTGAGTCAGTTGTTGTTCGCTGATGATACAGCGCTGGTGGCTGATTCATGTGAGAAACTGCAGAAGCTGGTGACTGAGTTTGGTAAAGTGTGTGAAAGAAGAAAGTTAAGAGTAAATGTGAATAAGAGCAAGGTAATTAGGTACAGTAGGGTTAAGGGTCAAGTCAACTGGGAGGTAAGTTTGAATGGAGAAAAACTGGAGGAAGTAAAGTGTTTTAGATATCTGGGAGTGGATCTGGCAGCGGATGGAACCATGGAAGCGGAAGTGGATCATAGGGTGGGGGAGGGGGCAAAAATCCTGGGAGCCTTGAAGAATCTGTGGAAGTCGAGAACATTATCTCGGAAAGCAAAAATGGGTATGTTTGAAGGAATAGTGGTTCCAACAATGTTGTATGGTTGCGAGGCGTGGGCTATGGATAGAGTTGTGCGCAGGAGGATGGATGTGCTGGAAATGAGATATTTGAGGACAATGTGTGGTGTGAGGTGGTTTGATCGTGTAAGTAACGTAAGGGTAAGAGAGATGTGTGGAAATAAAAAGAGCGTGGTTGAGAGAGCAGAAGAGGGTGTTTTGAAGTGGTTTGGGCACATGGAGAAAATGAGTGAGGAAAGATTGACCAAGAGGATATATGTGTCGGAGGTGGAGGGAACGAGGAGAAGTGGGAGACCAAATTGGAGGTGGAAAGATGGAGTGAGAAAGATTTTGTGTGATCGGGGCCTGAACATGCAGGAGGGTGGAAGGAGGGCAAGGAATAGAGTGAATTGGATCGATGTGGTATACCGGGGTTGACGTGCTGTCAGTGGATTGAATCAGGGCATGTGAAGCGTCTGGGGTAAACCATGGGAAGCTGTGTAGGTATGTATATTTGCGTGTGTGGACGTATGTATATACATGTGTATGGGGGTGGGTTGGGCCATTTCTTTCGTCTGTTTCCTTGCGCTACCTCGCAAACGCAGAAGACAGCGGCAAAAAAAAAAAAAATATATATATATATACGTATTCCCTGCGTGTCATAGAAGGCAACTAAAAGGGAAGGGAGCGGGGGGCTGGAAATCCTCCCCTCTTGTTTTTTTGTTTTTTTCCCAAAGAAGGAACAAAGAAGGGGGCCAGATGAGGATATTCCCTCAAAGGCCCAGTCCTCTGTTCTTAACGCTACCTCGCTAATGCGGGAAATGGCGAATAGTATGAAAAAAAAAAGATATATATATTATTCATTTTATCCCTGGGGATAGGGGAGAAAGAATACTTCTCACGTATTCCCTGCGTGTCGTAGAAGGCGACTAAAAGGAAAGGGAGCTGGAAATCCTCCCCTCTCGTTTTTAATTTTCCAAAAGAAGGAACAGAGAAGGGGGCCAAGTGAGGATATTCCCTCAAAGGCTCAGTCCTCTGTTCTTAACGCTACCTCGCTAACGCAGGAAATGGCGAATAGTATGAAAAAAAAATATTCATTTACTTTGCTTTGTCGCTGTCTCCCGCATTAGCAAGGTAGCACAAGGAGACTGATGAAAGAATGGCCCAACCCACCCACATACACATGTATATACATACACATCAAAACACATGCACATATACATACCTATACATCTCAGCGTATACATATATATACACACACAGCCATATACATATATACACATGTACATAATTCATACTGTCTGCCTTTATTCATTCCCACTGCCTGCCACCCCGCCACATACAAAATAACAACCCCCTGCCCTGTCATGTGCACGAGGTAGTGCTAGGAAAAAACAAATGCCACATTCGTTCACACTCAGTCTCTAGCTGTCATGTAATACTGCACCGAAACCACAGCTCCCTTTCCACTTCCAGACCCCACAGAACTTTCCATGGTTTACCCCAGATGCTTCACATGCCCTGGTTCAATCCATTGACAGCACGTCGACCCCAGTATACCACATCGTTCCAATTCACTCCATTCCTTGCAAGCCTTTCACACTCCTGCATGTTCAGGCCCTGATCACTCAACTACTAAGGAGCTCTAAAGCCAAAACGAATTTCATCTTGTATTACATTTTGTATAATAATTTGACGAATAAAGTATCTTATCTTAAAATCTTTTTCACTCCATCTTTCCACCTCCAATTTGGTCTCCCACTTCTCGTTCCCTCCACCTCCGACACATATATCCTCTTGGTCAATCTTTCCTCACTCATTCTCTCCATGTGACCAAACCATTTCAAAACACCCTCTTTTGCTCTCTCAACCACACTCTTTTTATTACCACACATCTCTCTTACCCTTACATTACTTACTCGATCAAACCACCTCACACCACATATTGTCCTCAAACATCTCATGTCCAGCACATCCACCCTCCTCAGCACATCTCTATCTATATCCCATGTCTCGCAAACATAAACATTGTTGGAACCACTATTCCTTCAAACATACCCATTTTTGCTTTCCGAGATAATGTTCTCAACTTCCACACATTCTTCAACACTCCCAGAACTTTCGCCCCCTCCCCCACCCTATGATTCACTTCCGCTTCCATGGTTCCATCCGCTGCCACATCCACTCCCAGATATCTAAAACACTTCACTTCCTCCAGTTTTTATCCATTCAAACTTACCTCCCAATTGACTTGTCCCTCAACCCTACTTTACCAAACTCAGTCACCAGCTTCTTCAGTTTCTCACACGAATCAGCCATCAGCACTGTATCATCAGTGAACAACAACTGACTCACTTCCCAAGCTCTCTCATCCATAACAGACTACATACTTGCCCCTCTTTCCAAAACTCTTCCATTCACCTCCCTAATAACCCCATCCATAAACAAATTAAACAACCATGAAACATCAAACACCATTACCACAAACTTACATTCACTGAGAACCAATCACTTTCCTCTCTTCCTACACGTACACATGCCTTACATCATCGATAAAAACTTTTCACTGCTTCTAACAACTTACCTCCCACACCATATATTCTTAATACCTTCCACAGAGCATCTCTATCAACTCTATCATATGCCCTCTCCAGATCCATAAATGCTACATACAAATCCATTTGCTTTTCTTAGTATTTCTCACATACATTCTTCAAAGCAAACACCTGATCCACAAATCCTCTACCACTTCTGAAACCACACTGCTCTTCCCCAATCTGATGCTCTGTACTTCCTTCACCCTCTCAATAAATACCTTCCCATAAAATTTACCAGGAATACTCAACAGACTTATACCTCTGTAATTTGAGCACGCACTTTTATCCCCTTTGCCTTTGTACAATGGCACTATGCAAGCATTCCACCAATTTTCAGGCACCTCATCATGAGTCATGCATACATTAAATAACCTTACCAACCAGTCAACAATACAGCCTTGCTGGCTTTCATCTTCCGCAAAGCTTTAACTATACTAACTCTTCTCTGTCTACCATATCGTTTTCCCTAACCCTCCCACTTTGCACACGACCTCAACCAAAACACCCTATATCTGCCACTCTATCATCAACCGCATTCAACAAACCTTTTATCCCCTTTGCCTTTGTACAATGGCACTATGCAAGCATTCCCCCAATTTTCAGGCACCTCACCATGAGTCATGCATACATCAAATAACCTTACCAACCAGTCAACAATACAGTCACCCCCTTTTTTAATAAATTCCACTGCAATACCATCCAAACCCGCTGCCTTGCCGGCTTTCATCTTCCGCAAAGCTTTAACTATACTACCTCTTCTCTGTCTACCAAATCGTTTTTCCTAACCCTCTCACTTTGCACACGACCTCAACCAAAACACCCTATATCTGCCACTCTATCATCAAACGCATTTAACGAACCTTCAGAATACTCACTCCATCTCCTTCTCACATCACCACTACTTGTTATCACCTCTCCATTAGCCCCCTTCACTGACGTTCCCATTTGTTTCCTTGTCTTACGCACTTTATCTACCTCCTTCCAAAACATCTTTTTATTCTCCCAAAAATTTAATGATACTCTCTCACTCCAACTCTCATTTGCCCTCTCTTTCACCTCTTGCACCTTTCTCTTGACCTCCTGCCTCTTCCTTTTGCATTATTTCCCTGTAAAAATCATACCAATGTCTCTCTCTTCTCTTTCACTAATAATCATACTTCATCCCACCACTCACTACCCTTTCTAATCTGCCCACCTGCTACACTTCTCATGCCATAAGCATCTTTTGCGCAAGCCATCACTGCTTACCTAAACACATCCCATTCCTCCCCCACTCCCCTGATGTCCTTTGTTCTCATCTTTTTCCATTCGGTACTCGGTCTCTCTTGGTACTTCCTCACACAAGGCTCCTTCCCAAGCTCACCTACTCTCACCACTCTCTTCACCCCAACATTCTCTCTTCTTTTCTGAAAACCTCTACAAATCTTCACCTTCACCTCCACAGGATAATGATCAGACATCCCTCCAGTTGCACCTCTCAGCACATTAACATCCAAAAGACTCCCTTTTGCGCACCTATCAATTAACACATAATCCAATAACGCTCTCTGGCCATCTCTCCTACTTACATACGTATACTTTTTTTAAACCAGATATTCCCAATCACCGGTCCTTTTTCAGCACAAATCTACAAACTCTTCACCACTTCCATTTACAACACTGAACACCCCATGTACACCAATTATTCCCTCAACTGCCACATTACTCACCTTTGCATTCAAATCACCCATCACTATGACCCAGTCTCGGGCATCAAAACTACTAACACACTCACTCAGCTGCTCCCAAATCACTTGCCTCTCATGATCTTTCTTCTCATGCCCAGGTGCATATGCACCAATAATCACCCATCTCTCTCCATTCACTTTCAGTTTTACCCATATCAATCTAGAGTTTACTTTCTTACACTCTATCACATACTCCCACCCCTCCTCTTTCAGGAGTAGTGCTACTCCTTCCCTTGCTCTTGTCCTCTTCCTAACCCCTGACTCTACTCCCAAGACATTCCCAAACCACTCTTCCCCTTTACCCTTGAGCTTTGTTTCACTCAGAGCCAAAACATCTGGGTTCCTTTCCTCAAACATACCACCTATCTCTCCTTTTTTTCTCGTTTTGGGTACATCCACACACATTTAGACACCCCAATCTGAGCCTTCGAGGAGGATAAGCGCTCCACGCATGACTCCTTCTTCTGTTCCCCCTTTTAGAAAGTTAAAATACAAGGAGGGGAGGGTTTCTAGCCCCCCCCCCACTCCCATCCCCTTTAGTCACCTGGTACCCACTTTATCAACCAAATCCTCAGTGTGAATGAATAACTGAGTTGAATGTGGACTGAGTGCCACAAACATGATTTGAACTTATGTGCTCAACCCACATGGCCCATAAATGTGTCATAGTAAGGAATGCAAACTGCTATATCACAGGAGGATTTTTTACATGCTATATATCTATATATTTGATGCCCATTCCCTTTGGGAGCTCTCATCAAGGGGTGACCATAGCAAAAGAGTCTCCAGTTATCATTGTCCTTGCATGCCTCCCTTGCATGCACCATTCCATGCATCTTCCACTATTTCTCTCTCTCCAGTGTTCCTCCACCCTATTTGCCCATGTCACAGGTGGTCTTTCACTCACACCAACCTCTTTAATTGTACTACCGTACACTGTCCTTACAAGGTCAAAGTCTAGCATTCTTTCACATGCCCAAACCACCTCAAAGTATTGTTTCACCTTTGCATTTTCTGCAATACCACGCCTCTCATGCACCCTTTCATTTCTTTCTTCATTCCATCTAGTCACACTGTATGCTCTTTTCAAATAGCTCATTTACACAGCCTGGATTCCTGACCTCTGTGCATCATTCCATGGTCATGTTTTGGCTGCATATGTCAGGTTTGGGGGGGATTAAGCTGTCCTTAAATCCCATCTTCATTTCCATATTTACACATGTACCCTTCATTATTCTCTTAAGAGAACTAATGACTCTTCTACCCTGTACTGCTCTCTCTCTTATCACTCCTTCCATATCACTATGCTTACACAAGACAGCTCCTAGACACTTAAATTCTCCCATTTCTTCCAGTCCTTTTCCTCCCATATCGACAGGACAATTTAGTACACTTTCTTCTTTCATTCTGTATAGCTTTACAAAATATATACTTTCACTCTATTTCCTTTCAAACACCATTACTTCACTTTCACTTGCATTTACCTTCAATCGCCTATGCTTACACACATCATAAAACACAATTACAACCTTCTGCAACTCCTCTTTAGTCTCAACAAACAACATAGTATCATCTGCAAACAGGCTTACCACTAGCCACTATATCTTACTGCCACACTCCATCTGTGCACCCCTTTTCCCTGGTTTTGCTTTCATCTCTCTTATCAATCCATCCACAATATCATAAAGCCATGGTGACATCATACAGCCCTGCTTCACACCTACATGTATACCAAAACTTTCGCTCAGCTCTCCATCCACTCTTACACATGCATTTGCTCTTCTATAGAAGGCTTTTACACTATCCAACAGTTGCCCCCCTATACCATGTATCTTTAATACATCCCATGAAGCATTCCACTCGACTCTGTCATACATTTTCTCCAGATCAATAAAAACTTATTACCTTTTACTAAATACTTTTCCATGGTCATCTTTGCTACAAATATCTGATTCACACACCTCCTACCTTTCCTAAAACCTTCTTGCTCTTCATTTATTCTGTATTCAGTCACTTCCATCTCTCTGTCAATCAATATTCTTGCATACACTTTTCTTGGTATACTTAACAGACTTATTCCCAAATAATTGCAACAAACATCCTTTGCATCTTTTCCTTTGCATGGCTTTCACCCAATCCTCAGACAGAACCTTCTATTTCCATGCTAAATTACATATAAGATGCATCCACTCTATCACACTTTCTCCTCCATACTTTTGCTTTTCACCTGTAATCTCATCCACTTCAGTTGCCTTTCCTACCTTCAACCTCATTACTGCCCTTCTTACCTCCCTCTTTGCTATAGGCCTTGCACTTGTATCCTCTTCCTTCCATCCTCCGTACCCATGCATTTAACAACTGCTGCCTTCTCTTGTCCAACATTCATCAGTTCTTCAAAATACTCTTTCCATCTTCCTTTCACTTCCTCCTTTTTATTCAGGAATTCCCCTTCCTTACTTCTCACATCAACATTTCCACTCTTACATTCTCCCCTTTCCTTTCTCATCTCCTTAATGTATTGTTCATTATTATCCCAAAACTTTTCACTTTCTTCCAAATCTTCATCTTCTCTTTCTTTGCTTTCCTCTATCAGCTTCTTAACACTATGCTTAAATATTTTGTATTCTTCCCTCCTCCTTTGCTGAACTTCCACTGGTACATTCCTATTGAGCAATCTACCATATGCATTTGTCTTCCCACAGCATTTATAATATCTTCTGCCCATCATGCATTGCTCTTTTTTTCCTGTATCTCACTACCTTGTATCCAACTACTGATTCTACAACCTTTGATAGTATTTCTCTAAACATTTTAAACACCTCATTCCCACATAACTGCATTCCTAAATTCACTGCACTTCCATCTCAGCTTTCAGTTGCCTTCTTTTCATACTCCTCCCTGCATTTTTTTTTTATTCATCTTGTCGCTTGCCAACACTTTTACCTCTCACCTCTCTGTTCTTCCTTACATCATACCTCCACTTCTCCCTGATCCTCACCCCCACAAGAACTGTGAAATGGTCTGTCTCCAAAGAATCTTCTCACAACTCTAACATCCAGCACAGCCTTGCTCAATCAAAGCCTTTTGCTCTTTTCCTCCATCATTCTTCATCCATGTATATCTGTGGGTCATCTTGTGCTGAAAAAAGGTATTTGCAAGGAATAAACACCTTTCAGCACAAATATTCACCAGATAGCTTCCATTCTCATTCATTCTAGGCACTCCCCATTTAACAACTGTCTTGCCAATCTCATCACATCCCACTTTTGCATTCATATCACCCAATATAAGCATGTTTCACTCTCAAAACTATCAAAACAGTCATTCCAATTTCTCAAGAAAAGCTTCATTCTCTCCTTACCTCATACAGTCTTTATATTCACAGGTGCACATGCACATGCCAATGCATACTTCACAATCCCAATCTTTCCTTTCATCCTCACTATTCTTGATCCATTCCATCCATGCTCTGTAATGCCCTCTCATACTCTTGGTGATAGCAGAAATACACATCCTTCTTTTCCTCTTCTTCAATAATCTTCATTCATTTCTGTCCATCCCACACCTTCCATGCCCTCCCATAATTTGCATTCATTTCCATTTTTGCTCCACACACCATGCCCAAGGATATGGGTTTCTCCAATCCCTAACATATCCATGCCAAAACTTTTAAACCTCTCCACAATCTCCCTCCTTTAACTCTCAACAGTCATCCCATTCACATTCAGTGCCATCACCCTCAATCACTCATCTCTTTTAACCCATGGCATGACTGGCAGACTCCAGTGCCGCTTCTTAGCCTTTTGTGCCTCATCCTTGACAGGTCACTGGCAGAGGGCAACTTCAACTACACACCACTAATACCCTTGGTATAGAAATATCTTGTACAGCACAGATTAACTCGGTGACCTCTAAGTTTTAGTGCTGGTGTTGCCGTACAGAAATGTTCAATGTCAACGCTGATTAATCCTTCAAGTATTCTAAACCATTCTATTACTTTGCCTCAGAGATGCTTCTTTCTTAGACAGAACAAGTATAATTTTTACAACCTGTCCTCAAAATACTTTGTTATGCTCGGAAGGAATAATTCAGCTGCTCCTCGCTGCCCTGCATCCGATTTCAGAGCAACCTTTCTTAAATGGGGGCCCAGAACTGCACTGCATGTTCAAGGTCTGCATGTTCAAGGTGAGGTCTAACTAGACTTAGGTATAGTGATAATATCACATCCTTGGTTTTGTATGAAAAATTTGTATTAATAAATCCAAACATTCTATTTGTTTTCTTGACAGCTTCATTGCAATGCAGGGAGAGTCTGTTGTTGGGGACAGTGACTCCTAGATCCCCTACACAAGGGGAATCCTTTATCTTGTGGCCCATCAGTTCATGATCAAATTTCTTGAGGTTTTCTACTTATAACAAAAAGTATTTATTGACGTTAAATAGCATTTGCCATTTTCTATACCATTCAGCAATATCATCTAGATCTTCTTGTAATCTTAGCCTATCTTCTTCAGTAACGTGACAATGCCAATCTTTGCATCATCTGGAACTTTGGACACTTAAGTTATTCAGCCTTACATCATTATCAACAAACTGAAATGTATAGGCCCAAGGACACATTCCTAGGGTAACCCCCTTGTAATGGGTGACCAGTGATTATTCACCATTCATTAAAACTCTCTGCCTCCTATCATGTGACCAAGCTTCTATCCAATTTCCTATGCAACCAGTAATCCCAAGGCCCAGAATTTATGCATCAATCTAACATTGGGGACTTTGTAGAATGCTTTTTGGAAATCCAGAAATATGATATCTATTGTTTTCGTCTTCCATGAGTATTAAATAATTTATGATAAAATTCAAGGATCAATCAGGCTATGTTGTTCCAGGTAAGATATGCTTTTATCTCTAATAATCAACTTCAGAAGTTTACATATGATTAATGAGAGGCTAACAAGAGGGTTACTGCCTGGCATTTCACAGCGTCCCTTTCTGAATACAAGAGTGACATTTGCCAGTCTCCACTCCTATGGGACTATTCCACCCTGGAGAGATTTACTGAAAATATAGTTTAATGGATTGGAAATTTCATGTTTGATGTTTTTAGTTACTCATGAGCAGAAACAATCAGGACCTGGACTTTTAGTGGTCTCCACCTTATCTATCTGTGATGGTAGCACTCTCTAACAGTGGCAGTATATTCTGATATCGTGTGAGTGCTATCTATCATCATGTCAAAATTCATGTTGCTGCTTTCTACTGTAAAAAAAACAACTATAAAACTTGTTTAGGGTTGTTTCCATGCTTTTATCATCCACAATGAGTTCCCCATCTTTCTTTACTTAGGGTCTATCCCATTCCTTATATGATTCTAATTACTGATGTTTCTACTACTAAGTCTTACAATACTTACTTCATATTCTCTTTTGGATTGCTTTATAAGTCTCTCCTAACTGCACTATACAGCATTGCAATATCTGGGACATTGTTTCATTTCTTAAGCTTGTAGAGTTTATTTCTGCACCATATAACCCTTGTATTATTTTGCTTTGTCGCTGTCTCCCGCGTTTGTGAGGTAGCGCAAGGAAACAGACGAAAGAAATGGCCCAACCCACCCCCATACACATGTATATACATTCACATCCACACACGCAAATATACATATCTATACATCTCAATGTACACATATATATACACACACAGACACATACATATATACCCATGCACACAATTCACACTGTCTGCTTTTATTCATTCCCATCGCCACCTCGCCACACATGGAATACCATCCCCCTCCCCCCTCATGTGTGCGAGGTAGCACTAGGAAAAGACAACAAAGGCCCCATTCGTTCACACTCAGTCTCCAGCTGTCATGCAATAATGCCCAAAAACCACAGCTCCCTTTCCACATCCAGGCCCCACACAACTTTCCATGGTTTACCCCAGACGCTTCACATGCCCTGATTCAATCCACTGACAGCACGTCAACCCCGGTATACCACATCGATCCAATTCACTCTATTCCTTGCCCGCCTTTCACCCTCCTGCATGTTCAGGCCCCGATCACTCAAAATCTTTTTCACTCCATCTTTCCACCTCCAATTTGGTCTCCCACTTCTCCTCGTTCCCTCCACCTCCGACACATACATCCTCTTGGTCAATCTTTCCTCACTCATTCTCTCCATGTGCCCAAACCATTTCAAAACACCCTCTTCGGCTCTCTCAACCACGCTCTTTTTATTTCCACACATCTCTCTTACCCTTACATTACTTACTCGATCAAACCACCTCACACCACACATTGTCCTCAAACATCTCATTTCCAGCACATCCACCCTCCTGCGCACAACTCTATCCATAGCCCACGCCTCGCAACCATACAACATTGTTGGAACCACTATTCCTTCAAACATACCCATTTTTGCTTTCCGAGATAATGTTCTCAACTTCCACACATTCTTCAAGGTGAGGATATTCCCAGGTGAGGATATTCCCTCAGAGGCCCAGTCCTCTGTTCTTAATGCTACCTTGCTAACGCGGGAAATGGCGAATAGTTTGAAAGAAAGAAAGAATAACCCTTGTAATATTTCATGAGTACCATTCAGGCCTGCTTTTGGTTTTATTGTTTCTGTCTTGTATGGAAACAAATGTGGAGAGAAAGATAGAGATTGCATGCAAATATGAGAGAGAGAGAGAGAGAGAGAGAGAGAGAGAGAGAGAGAGAGAGAGAGAGAGAGAGAGAGAGAGAGAGAGGTGAATTACTTGTGTGTTTGAGGCAGAGAACGTAAGTTTGAGGCACATATAAATCCGTCAGCAATCATTCATGACACTGCAGCCTTCAAAAATTTGCTATGAGAGGACTAAAACTAACAATAAGTCTATATACATTTTTGGGTTCTGAGAAACCTATTCTTTCAAGTAAAGGGAATAAAAATGGTTATGAAAGGAAAATATAATTCATTTATGTGTTAGGGGAGCTCACATTCCTATTGTGTTTGGCATCTATAAATCAAACCAATGTCTCCCATCAACACTCACTGCCTGAAATTTCTGGGAAGTATAAAAGCTTATGATAATAGACATACATATCTATGGGGTTCAGAGAAACATGTTCTTTCAAATGGCAAGAGTAAAAAATATAATGTTTATTATACTCTGCATACGTGGCATATAGGCAATCATACATCTCACAGCAATGACATCCCTTCCTATGCCCTTGTTCTAATAAAAAAAGGGTTGTAAGCATGCGTTCGCTGTGATATTAGCTGTTTTTGGGCTTGGAGAGGCAAGCTGTTTCAAATGGCAAGAAAAGAAATAAAATAAAACATTTCAAATTTTACATAAACTTGCCATTTTGAGGTTCTAGTTTATTTTTTGGCTTGCCATAATGAAGGGTTAAGAGCTGCTGTAACTGCAAAACTAGTTGGGTATGAACACTGTCAGGCGCCACAGTGATTCAGTGGCTCACGATGACATACAACCAAAGTCACTGGTCAAGCCACTGAATCACAGCTTGGAATTGGCCACTGCTGGACTACTGAGTGGACCAGGTTGTGCATGGGAGGGGAGGGTGGTGCTGGTATGGACTGCATTGGGCTGTTGTCATCCGGCCGTTGAACATGTAACCTGAGCTTCTGAGCAAGTGTTGTCTGCCAGAGTTCCAGTCTTTTCTTAACCCTCGGCAGCCTTCAAGTGTTGTGCTGCGGTTTGACTATCTACAAGAATATAGTTCTCATCTACCACATCATGTAGTGTGTGCAGTGTTCCATGCTATATTATGCTTAAGGTTGATCACTCTTAACCTATAAACACTGGTCATATCAGTACTTTCTCAGCCAGAAAGATATCACTGATTCCTTGAAATGTAATCAGATCAAGACCTATTGTAATAAATAACAGACAAAAGTGTAATTTACACAAACCTGTATCATTCAGACGCCTGAAAATATCCTCTCCTTGCCAGGAAGAAGCAACTGGCTTCTCAGTGACATCATCATTAAGCAGAGTCCAATAAAAGGCTGCTATATCAATGGAAGTTTTTGCGTCATCAATGAGGGATGCCCATGTACTATAGACACTTGGGTAATGTATACTTCCAGGACTGTAGGTCAAATTTTCAGGAATGCTCTCGACCAAATGAAAACTGAAAAAAAATCTTACTTGAACCAAATGGTATTACTAAAAGAAATTGAGAAATGCTCACTTCAAGCCTACAGAAAGTAGAGATAAAAAGGGACTACCTGCCTATAAACTTTTATATAATTCTCAAAAAACATTTTATGCTGATTATGTACATCCAATGCACCATTCCCAGTGTTTCAGTAAATGGATCATAATGTCCAAAAAAACACACAATATTCAAGCTAGTGCAAAAACATCTCTTAGAGACACTAAGGTTATCATTTATCTTGTTTTTATCCATGTGACTCCCTTAAACCTCTACAAGAAATAATGGAAATTAGATAGTACATATTCATCAAGATAGCCCACAATTATCTCCCAAAATATATTACACTTATCATACGTAAAATATATATTACAAGAGTTTACAACGTTTCCACTAAATCAACAGGGTCACCACATATCACACATTCATCCAGAAGGTTAATCCCTTATCTTTATAGGACATCAAAATCACCACACATCATACAATCAACACAATGGTCCATGCATAATCCATACCAAGCCCTGAGGCCATAAAACTTTCATCAAGAAGGCCTACATATCATCTCCACTAGATATCATTTTTCATGTTACACTTATCAAAGGAGCCCAATACACGGTCTCTGATTTTTTTTATACTTGACCGCTGCTTCACTCATAAGAAAGGTAGTGCCAGGAAACAGATGAAGAATGGCCCATCCACTCATATACACATATAGATACATAAACACCCATACAAGCAGTGATGAGGTGAAGACGAGATGGAGTGAGGATTATTCAATATTATGAATGATTGGGTGACAGATGTACAGTGTTTGGCTTAAGAAGTAATGTAAAGTTAGAGTCAAGGAAAGTGGTTTGGTGAAGAGAGAAGAGGTGGTTAAAGAATTGTGCAAGGTGAAATGTGGCAAGGCAGCTGTAGTGGATGGTATTACCAGTTGAATTTCTTAGGGAAGGGAGTGACTGTGTTGTTGACTGGTTAGGGAAAGGATTTCCAATGTAAGTATGGATCATGATGAGGTGCCTTAGGAATGGCAGAATGCCTACATAGTGCCACTATATAAAGGCAAAGGGGACAAAGGTGGGTGTTTGAGGTACAGAGACATGATTTCATTAAGTGTACCTGGTGAGGTGTAAGGGAGAGTGGTGACTGAGGGTGAAAGCATGTACAGAGCATCAGATTAGGGAGGAACAATGTGGTTTCAGGAGTGACAGAGGATGTGTGAATCAAGTGTTTTCTTTGGAGAATGCATGTTAGAAATACTTACAGAAGAAGAGGGATTCGTTTGTAACATTTATGGATGTGGAGAAAGCATATGAAAGAGTTGGCAAAGATGCTTTATGGAAGATGTTACAAACACACTGCATGGAAAGAAAGCTATCTGAAAAAGTAAGGAATTTCTATCAAGAGAATAAGGTACGTGTATGCGTAGGAAGAGAGGAGAGTGAGTAGTTCCAGGTGGAGGAAGGTCCATTGCAGCGTTGTGTGATGTCATAATGGCTGTTTAATTTGTTAATGGACTGGGTGGTGAGGGAGGTATGTAATCTGTCGAAAGTGAGGGGGACTGGGATATGAGCCAATTGCGGTTTGCTGATGACACTGCACTGGTGGCAGATTTGAGGGAGAAACTGCAGAGATTTGGTTTTTGAAGTTGGGAGAGAACATGTAATGGGGGCTGCTGAGAGGTTTTTGAAAAGAAGCACAGTCATTAAGTTTAGCAAAGAAAAGAGGTTAGGTGGGAGTGACTTTGACTGGAATAAACTTGGAGGAAATGAGGTGTTTTAGATACCTAGGAGTGGACATGGCAGTGAATGGAATCGTGAAAGTGGGGGGTGAATCAATGGGTAGGTAAGGGGTTGATGGCTCTGGGTACAATGAGGAAAGTGCGGAAAGAAAGATTAATATCTAGGAGGGCGAAATCAGTATGTATGAAGGTATAGATACAACAATCTAGTATGGATGCATGACATGGGCTATAGATGAAAAAGTATGGATAGTGTGAATGTGTTGGATACGAAACCTTTGATGACAAAATGTGATGTGAGGAGGGTTGATCAATTAAGTAATGATATGGTAAGAAAGAAGTGTGGTGACAAAGAGAGTATGGGTGAGCTGAAGAGGGTGCACTCATATGGTGGGACATATGGAGAGAATGAGTGAGGAGAGGTCGACATAGGGGAGCCTGAACTGCAGACTGAACTGAAGATAGAAAGATGGAGTAAGAAAGATCTTGAGTGCTCAGGGGTTGAACATCCAGGAATGTGAAAGGCATGCATGGTATGGAACAAAATGGAGCAATCCGGTATACAGGGGGCAATCTGCTGTCAGTGGACTAAAACAGAGCAGCTGAAGCACCCAAGGGAAACCTTGGAAAGGATTGAGGAGCCTGGTTGGTGCATTTCACAACCACAGCTAAAGAATAGGTGTGAGCAAATGCAGCCTTTTTTTTCTTCATCTGTTCCTGGCATTAACTCATTAACATGGGGAATTGGCAACAAAAATGAAAGAAAAACTGCAGTGAATATCTAACATCAGACTTTGCTAATCTTGAAAAGCTGTTTAGATTATGCTAGGGTTTATCATAATTTATTTCATGGGTTAAAACATAATACTCTGTTAAAGTGGCAGCCGTTTCTAAACTTGGCTTTTTTTCCTTCCAATAAGTCATTATGTTTTTTTCAATTCTCCTAACCCTTTCACTGCAGCAGTCCTCCAACCCAAGGTACTTCCCGCATATCATAGAAGGCACCTAAAGGGGGTGGAAGTGGGAGGTTGGAAACTCACCTCTTTGTATTCAAATTTCTAAAAGGGGAAACAGAAGGAGTCATGTGGGGAGTGCTCATCCTCCTTGAAGGCTCAGACTGGGGTGTCTAAATGTGTGTGGGCATAATCAAGAAGAGAAGAATGGAGAGATAGATAGTATGTTTGAGGAAAGGAACTTGAATGTTTTGGCTCTGAGTGAAATGAAGCTCAAGGGTAAAGAGGAAGAGTGGTTTGGGAATGTCTTGGGAGTAAAAACAGGGGTTGGTGAGAGGACAAGAGGAAAGGAAGAGTAGCACTACTCCTGAAGCAGGAGTTGTGGGAGTATGTGATAGAGTATAAAAAGATGCATTCTAGATTGATGTGGGTAAAACTGAAAATGGACAGAGAGAGATGGGTGATTATTGTTGCCTATACAACAGATCATGTGAAGAAAGATCATGAGAGGCATGTGTTTTCGGAGCAGCTGAGTGTGTGTGTTAGCAGCTTTGATACACGAGACCGGGATATAATGATGGGCAATTTGAACGCAAAGGTGAGTAATGTGGCAGTTATGGGTAAAATTGGTGTACATGGAGTGTTCAGTGTTGGAAATGGTGAAGAGTTTGTGGATTTATGTGCTGAAAAAGGACCGGTGATTGGGAATACCTGGTTTAAAAAGAGAGATATACAAAGTATACGTATGTGAGTAGGAGAGATGGTCAAAAGTCATTACTGGATTATGTGTTAATTAACAGGTGTGCAAAAGAGAGACTTTTGATATCAACATGCTGAGAGGGGCACCTGGAGGGATGTCTGAACACTATCTTGTGGAGGCAAAGGTTAAGATTTGTAGAAGTTTTCAGAAAAGAAAAGAGAATGTTTGGGTAAAGAGAGTGATGAGAGTAAGTGAGCTTGGAAAGGGGACTTGTGTGTGGAAGTACCAGGAGAGACTGAGTGTAAAATGGCAAAAGGTGAAATCAAATGACGTAAGAGGAGTGGGAGAGGCATGGGATGTATTTAGGGAAGCAGTGATGGCTTGTGCAAAAGATGCATGTAGCATAAGAAAGGTGGGTGGTGGGCAGATTAGAAAGGGTAGTGAGTAGTGGGATGAAGAAGTAAGATTGTTAGTGAAAGAGAAGAGAGAAGCATTTGAACGATTTTTGCAGGGAAATAATGCAAATGATTGGGAGATGTATAAAGAAAGTGGCAGGAGGTCAAGGGAAAGGTGCAAGAGGTGAAAAAGAGGGCAAATGAGAGTTGGGGTGAGAGAGTATCATCAAATTTTAGGGAGAGGAAAAGATGTTTTGGAAGAGGTAAATAACGTGCATAAGACAGGAGAACAAATGGGAACATCGGTGAAGGGGGTTAATGGAGAGGTAATAATAAGTAGTGGTGATGTGAGAAGGAGATGGAGTGAGTATTTTGAAGGTTTGTGGAATGTGTTTGATGATAGAGTGGCAGATATAGGGTGTTTTTGTCGGGGTGGTGTGCAAAGTGTGTGGGTCAGGGAGAATGGTTTGGTAAACAGAGAAGAGGTAGTGAAGGCTTTGTGGAAGATGCAAGCCAGCAAGGCGGCGGGTTTGGATGGTATTGCTGTGGAATTTATTAAAAAGGGGGTGACTGTTGTTCATTGATTGGTAAGGATATTCAGTGTATGTATGGATCATGGTGAAGTGCCTGAGGATTGGCAGAATGCATGCATAATGCCACTGTTCAAAGGCAAAGGAGATAAAGGTGAGTGTTCTAATTACAGGGGCATAAGTTTGTTGAGTATTCCTCGGAAATTATATGGAAGGGTATTGACTGAGAGGGTAAAGGCATGTATAGAGCATCAGATTGGCAAAGTGCAGTGTGGTTTCAGAAGTGGTAGTGTGTGGATCAGGTGTTTGTTTTAAAGGATGTACATGAGAAATACTTAGAAAAACAATTGGATTTATACTGTAGCATTTATGGATCAGAAGAGGGAAATGATAGGGTTGACAGAGATGCTTTGAGGAAGGTTCTGAGAGTATATGGAGTGAAAGTAAGTTGCTAGAAGCAATGGAAAGTTTTTAGTAAGGATGTAAGGCATATGTACGAATAGGAAGGGAGGAAAGTAATTGGTTCCCAGTGAATGTCGGTTTATGGCAAGGGTGCATGATGTCTCGATGGTTGTTTTATTTGTTTATGGATGGGGTGGTTAGGAAGTGAATGCAAGAGTTTTGAAGAGAGGGGCAAGTATGCAGTCTGTTGTGAGTCTGTTGTTATTCGCTGATGATACAGTGTTGCTGGCTGATTCAGGTGAGAAACTGCAGAAGCTGGTGACTGAGTTTGATAAAGTCTGTGAAAGACGAAAGTTGAGAGTAAATGTAAATAAGAGCAAGATTATTATGTTCGGTAGGGCTGAGGGACAAGTTAATTGGGAGGTAAGTTTGAATGGAGAAAAACTGGAGGAAGTGAAGTGTTTTAGATATCTGGGAGTGGACTTAGTGGTGGATGGAACCATGGAAACAGAAATGAGTCATAGGGTGGAGAGGGGGCAAAGGTTCTGGAAGCATTGAAGAATGTGTGGAAGGCGAGAACATTATCTCGGAGAGCAAAAATGGGTATGTTTGAAGGAATAGTGGTTCCAAAAATGTTATATGGTTGCAAGGCATGGGCTATGGATAAAGTTGTGTGGAGGAGGGTGGATGTGTTGGAAATAAAATGTTTGAGGACAACAAGTGGTGTAAGGTGGTTTGATTGAATAAGTAATGAAAGGGTAAGAGAGGTGTGGTAATAAGAAGAGTGTGGTTGAGAGAGCAGAGGAGGGTGTGTTGAAATGGTTTGGACACATGGAGAGAATGAATGAGGAAAGATTGACAAAGAGAATACATGTGGCAGAGGTGGAGGGAAGAAGTGGAGACCAAATTGGAGGTGGAAGGATGGAATGGAAAAGATTTTGAGCGATCGGGGCCAGAACATTCAGGAGGGTGAAAGGTGTGTAAGGAATAGAGTGAATTGGAATGATGTGGTATACCGGAGTTGATGTGCTGTCAATGGATTGAACCAGGGCATGTGAAGCTTCTGGGGTAAATCATTTAAAGGTCTGTGGGGCCTGGATGTGGAAAGGGAGCTGTGATTTCGGTGCATTACACACAACAGCTATAGACAGAGTGTGAACAAATGTGGCCTTTTTTGTCTTATCCTGGTGCTACCTCGCTGGACAGAGGTGGGGAATGCTATTTCATGTGTGGCAGGGTAGCGATGAGAATGGATGAAGGCAGCAAGGATGAATAAGTACATGTGTATATATGTACATGTCTATGTATGTATATGTATGTATGTATACACTGAAATGCATATGTATGAATATGTGCATGTGGGTGGTTGGTCCATTCTTTGTCTGTTTCCTTGCGCTACCTCACTGACATGGGAAACAGTAATTAAGTATAATATACATACATATACATACCATGGAAAGTTCTGTGGGGCCTGGATGTGGAAAGTGGTGGCGACAGGAATGAATAAGGGGAGACAGTATGAATTATGTACATGTGTATATATGTATATGTCTGTGTGTATATATATGTATATGTTGAGATGTATAGGTATGTATATGTGCGTCTGTGGACGTGTATGTATATACGTGTGTATATGTGGGTGGGTTGCGAAATTTTTTTTGTCTGTTTCCTTGCGCTACCTCGCTAACGCAGGAAACAGCAACAAGATATAATAATAATAATAATAATAATAATAATAATAATAATAATAATAATAATAATAATCATTCTTTCTTTTCATATTATTCGCCATTTCCAGCATTAGCGAGGTAGCGTTAAGAACACAGAACTGGGCCTTTGAGGCAATATCCTCACCTGGCCCCCTTCTCTGTTCCTTCCTTTGGAAAAATAAAAAAAAGAAAAAAAAAAAGAGAGAGGAGGATTTCCAGCCCCCCACTCCCTTCCCTTTTGGTCGCCTTCTACAACACGCAGGGAATACGTGGGAAGTATTCTTTCTCCCCTATCCCCAGGGATAAATAATAATAATAATAATAACATATATATATACATAGACATATACATATATACACGTGTACATACTTCATACTTGCTGCCTACATTCATTCCCATCGCCACCCAGCCACAGAGGAAATGACAAACCCCCTCCCCTCGCATGCATGTGAGGTAGTGCTAAGAAAAGACAACAAGGCCATATTCGTTCACGCTCAATCTCTAGCTGTCATGTATAATGCACTAGAACCACAGCTCCTTCTCCACATCCAGACCCCACAAAACTTTCCATGGTTTACCCCAGATGCTTCACATGCCCTGGTTCAACCAACTGACAGCATGTCAACCCTGGTATACCACATCGTTCTAAATCACTATATTACTTGCAAATCTTTCACCCTCCTGCATGTTCAGGCCACGAGTGCTCAAAATCTTTGTCATTCCAAAGAGTCAAAGTATATGAATGAATATGATAATATATATATATATATATATATATATATATATATATATATATATATATATATATATATATATATGTTCTTTTTTTTTTTTGCTTTGTTGCTGTCTCCCACGTTTGCGAGGTAGCGCAAGGAAACAGACAAAAGAAATGGCCTAAACCACCCCCATACACATGTATATACATACACATCCACACACGCAAATATACATACCTACACAGCTTTCCATGGTTTACCCCAGACGCTTCACATGCCCTGATTCAATCCACTGACAGCACGTCAACCCCGGTATACCACATCGATCCAATTCACTCTATTCCTTGCCCTCCTTTCACCCTCCTGCATGTTCAGGCCCCGATCACACAAAATCTTTCTCACTCCATCTTTCCACCTCCAATTTGGTCTCCCACTTCTCCTCGTTCGCTCCACCTCCGACACATATATCCTCTTGGTCAATCTTTCCTCACTCATTCTCTCCATGTGCCCAAACCATTTCAAACCACTCTCTTCTGCTCTCTCAACCACGCTCTTTTTATTTCCACACATCTCTCTTACCCTTACATTACTTACTCGATCAAACCACCTCACACCTCATATTGTCCTCAAACATCTCACTTCCAGCACATCCACCCTCCTGCGCACAACTCTATCCATAGCCCACGCCTCGCAACCATACAACATTGTTGGACCACTATTCCTTCAAACATACCCATTTTTGCTTTCCGAGATAATGTTCTCGACTTCCACACATTCTTCAAGGTTCCCAGGATTTTCGCCCCCTCCCCCACCCTATGATCCACTTCCGCTTCCATGGTTCCATCCGCTGCCAGATCCACTCCCAGATATCTAAAACACTTTACTTCCTCCAGTTTTTCTCCATTCAAACTTACCTCCCAATTGACTTGACCCTCAACCCTACTGTACCTAATAACCTTGCTCTTATTCACATTTACTCTTAACTTTCTTCTTTCACACACTTTACCAAACTCAGTCACCAGCTTCTGCAGTTTCTCACATGAATCAGCCACCAGCGCTGTATCATCAGTGAACAACAACTGACTCACTTCCCAAGCTCTTTCATCCACAACAGACTTCATACTTGCCCCTCTTTCCAAAACTCTTGCATTCACCTCCCTAACAACCCCATCCATAAACAAATTAAACAACCATGGAGACATCTAACATCCCTGCCGCAAACCTACATTCACTGAGAACCAATCATTTTCCTCTCTTCCTACACATACACATGCCTTACATCCTCGATAAAAACTTTTCACTGCTTCTAACAACTTGCCTCCCACACCATATATTCTTAATACCTTCCACAGAGCATCTCTATCAACTCTATCATATGCCTTCTCCAGATCCATAAATGCTACATACAAATCCATTTGCTTTTCTAAGTATTTCTCACATACATTCTTCAAAGCAAACACCTGATCCACACATCCTCTACCACTTCTGAAACCACCCACCCACATACACCTGTATACACATACATGTCCATACATGCAAATATACATAACTATACATCTCAACGTATACATATTTAAACACACACAGACATATACATATATACACATGTACATAATTCATACTGTCTGCCCTTATTGATTCCCATCGCCACAAACGAAATAACAACCCCGTCCCCCCTCATGTGTGCGAGGTAGCGCTAGGAAAAGACAACAAAGGCCACATTCATTCACACTCAGTTTCTAGCTGTCATGTAATAATGCACTCAAACCACAGTTCCCTTTCCACATCCAGGCCCCACTGAACTTTTCATGGTACACCCCAGACGCTTCACATGCCCTGGTTCAATCCACTGACAGCACGCTGACCCCTGGTATACCACATCGTTCCACTTCACTCTATTCCTTGCACGCCTTTCACCCTCCAGCATGTTCAGGCCCCGATCACTCAAAATCTTTTTCACTCCATGTTTCCACATCCGATTTGGTTTCCCACTTCTCATTCCCTCCACCTCTGACACATATATCCTCTTGGTCAATCTTTCCTCACTTTTTCTATCCATGTGACCAAACCATTTCAAAACACCCACTTCTGCTCTCTCAACCACACTCTTTTTATTTCCACACATCTCTCTTACCCTATTATTACTTACTCGATCAAATCACCTCACACCACATATTGTCCTTAAACACCTCATTTCCAGCACATCCACACTTCTCCGCACAACTCTATCCATAACCCACGCCATGCGACCATATAACATTGTTGGAACCATTATTCCTTCAAACATACCCATTTTTGCTTTACAAGATAATGTTCTCGACTTCCACACATTCTTCAACACTCTCAGAACTTTCGCCCCATCCCCCACCCTATGATTCACTTCCGCTTCCATGGTTCCATCCGCTGCCAAATCCACTCCCAGATATCTAAAACACTTCACTTCCCCCAGTTTTTCTCCATTCAGACTTACCTCCCAAATAACTTGACCCTCAACCCTATTGTACCTAATAACCTTGCTCTTATTCACAGTTACTCTCAGCTTTTTTTTTCACACACTTTACCAATCTCAGTCACCAGTTTCTGCAGTTTCTCACATGAATCAGCCACCAGCGCTGTATCATCAGTGAACAACAACTGACTCACTTCCAAAGCTCTTTCATCCATAACAGACTGCATACTTGCTCCTCTTTCCAAAACTCTTGCATTCACCTCCCTAACAACCCCATCCATAAACAAATTAAACAACCATGGAGACATCACACACCCCTGCCGCAAACCAACATTCACCGAGAACCATTCACATGCCTTACATTCTCGATAAAAACTTTTCACTGCTTCTAACAACTTGCCCCCCATACCATATATTCTTAATGCCTTCCACAGAGCATCTCTATAAACTCCATCATATGCCTTCTCCAGATCCATAAATGCTACATACAAATCCCTTTACTTTTCTAAGGATTTCTCACATACATTCTTCAAAGCAAACACCTGATCCACACATCCTCTACCACTTCTGAAACCACACTGCTCTTCCCCAATATGATGCTCTGTACATGCCTTCACCCTCTCAATCAATACCCTCCCATATAATTTCCCAGGAATACTCAACAAACTTATACCTCTGTAATTTGAGCACTCACTTTTATCCCCTTTGCCTTTGTACAATGGCACCATGCAAGCATTCCGCCAATCCTCAGGCACCTCACCATTAGTCATACATACATTAAATAACTTTAACAACCAGTCAACAACCCAGTAACCCCCTTTTTTAATAAAGTCCACTGCAATACCATCCAAACCCACTGCCTTGCCGGCTTTCATCTTCCGCAAAGATTTTACTACCTCTCCTCTGTTTAACAAATCATTTTCCCTAACCCTCTCACTTTGCACACCACCTCGACCAAAACACCCTATATCTGCCACTCTATCATCAAACACATTTAACAAACGTTCAAAATACTCACTCCATCTCCTTCTCACATCACCACTAGATGCTATCACCTCCCCATTAGCCCCCTTCACTGAAGTTCCCATTTGTTTCCTTGTCTTACGTACTTTATTTACCTCCTTCCAAAACATATATATATATATATATATATATATATATATATATATATATATATATATATATATATATATATATTTTCTTTTTTGCTTTGTTGCTGTCTCCCACGTTTGCGAGGTAGCGCAAGGAAACAGACGAAAGAAATGGCCCAACCCACCCCCATACACATGTATATACATACGTCCACACACGCAAATATACATACCTACACAGCTTTCCATGGTCTACCCCAGACGCTTCACATACCCTGATTCAACCCACTGACAGCACGTCAACCCCTGGTATACCACATCGATCCAATTCACTCTATTCCTTGCCCTCCTTTCACCCTCCTGCATGTTCAGGCCCCGATCACACAAAATCTTTTTCACTCCATCTTTCCACCTCCAATTTGGTCTCCCACTTCTCCTCGTTCCCTCCACCTACGACACATATATCCTCTTGGTCAATCTTCCCTCACTCATTCTCTCCATGTGCCCAAACCATTTCAAAACACCCTCTTCTGCTCTCTCAACCACGCTCTTTTTATTTCCACACATCTCTCTTACCCTTACGTTACTTACTCGATCAAACCACCTCACACCATACATTGTCCTCAAATATCTCATTTCCAGCACATCCATCCTCCTGTGCACAACTCTATCCATAGCCCACGCCTCGCAACCATACAACATTGTTGGAACCACTATTCCTTCAAACATACCCATTTTTGCTTTCCGAGATAATGTTCTCGACTTCCACACATTCTTCAAGGCTCCCAGAATTTTCGCCCCCTCCCCCACCCTATGATACACTTCCGCTTCCATGGTTCCATCCGCTGCCAGATCCACTCCCAGATATCTAAAACACTTTACTTCCTCCAGTTTTTCTCCATTCAAACTTACCTCCCAACTGACTTGACCCTCAACCCTACTGTACCTAATAACCTTGCTCTTATTCACATTTACTCTTAGCTTTCTTCTTTCACACAGGGAAAATGAAACACGAAAAGTTCCCAAGTGCACTTTCGTGTAATAATCAAATCATCAGGGGAGACACAAGAGAGAAATATAGCAGTCAGTTGATATACATCAAAGAGACGAAGCTAGGACGCCATTTGGTAAACATGTGATTGTCCAAAACATGATGTGATTATTACACGAAAGTGCACTTGGGAACTTTTCGTGTTTCATTTTCCCCGTGGACTCATAGGAATATCTTGATCACACGCAAAATTGTGATCCTTTCCAATATATATATATATATATATTGTGTGAGGAAGTTCCAGGAGAGACTGAGTACAGAATGGAAAAAGGTGAGAACAATGGAAGTAAGGGGAGTGGGGGAGGAATGGGATGTATTTAGGGAATCAGTGATGGATTGCGCAAAAGATGCATGTGGCATGAGAAGAGTGGGAGGTGGGTTGATTAGAAAGGGTAGTGAGTGGTGGGATGAAGAAGTAAGAGTATTAGTGAAAGAGAAGAGAGAGGCATTTGGACGATTTTTGCAGGGAAAAAATGAAATTGAGTGGGAGACGTATAAAAGAAAGAGACATGAGGTCAAGAGAAAGGTGCAAGAGGTGAAAAAAAGGGCAAATGAGAGTTGGGGTGAGAGAGTATCATTAAATTTTAGGGAGAATAAAAAGATGTTCTGGAAGGAGGTAAATAAAGTGCGTAAGACAAGGGAGCAAATGGGAACTTCAGTGAAGGGCGCAAATGGGGAGGTGATAACAAGTAGTGGTGATGTGAGAAGGAGATGGAGTGAGTATTTTGAAGGTTTGTTGAATGTGTTTGATGATAGAGTGGCAGATATAGGGTGTTTTGGTCGAGGTGGTGTGCAAAGTGCGAGGGTTAGGGAAAATGATTTGGTAAACAGAGAAGAGGTAGTAAAAGCTTTGCGGAAGATGAAAGCCGGCAAGGCAGCAGGTTTGGATGGTATTGCAGTGGAATTTATTAAAAAAGGGGGTGACTGTATTGTTGACTGGTTGGTAAGGTTATTTAATGTATGTATGACTCATGGTGAGGTGCCTGAGGATTGGCGGAATGCGTGCATAGTGTCATTGTACAAAGGCAAAGGGGATAAGAGTGAGTGCTCAAATTACAGAGGTATAAGTTTGTTGAGTATTCCTGGCAAATTATATGGGAGGGTATTGATTGAGAGGGTGAAGGCATGTACAGAGCATCAGATTGGGGAAGAGCAGTGTGGTTTCAGAAGTGGTAGAGGATGTGTGGATCAGGTGTTTGCTTTGAAGAATGTATGTGAGAAATACTTAGAAAAGCAAATGGATTTGTATGTAGCATTTATGGATCTGGAGAAGGCATATGATAGAGTTGATAGAGATGCTCTGTGGAAGGTATTAAGAATATATGGTGTGGGAGGCAAGTCGTTAGAAGCAGTGAAAAGTTTTTATCGAGGATGTAAGGCATGTGTACGTGTAGGAAGAGAGGAAAGTGATTGGTTCTCAGTGAATGTAGGTTTGCGGCAGGGGTGTGTGATGTCTCCATGGTTGTTTAATTTGTTTATGGATGGGGTTGTTAGGGAGGTGAATGCAAGAGTTTTGGAAAGAGGGGCAAGTATGAAGTCTGTTGGGGATGAGAGAGCTTGGGAAGTGAGTCAGTTGTTGTTCGCTGATGATACAGCGCTGGTGGCTGATTCATTTGAGAAACTGCAGAAGCTGGTGACTGAGTTTGGTAAAGTATGTGAAAGGAGAAAGTTAAGAGTAAATGTGAATAAGAGCAAGGTTATTAGGTACAGTAGGGTTGAGGGTCAAGTCAATTGGGAGGTGAGTTTGAATGGAGAAAAACTGGAGGAAGTGAAGTGTTTTAGATATCTGGGAGTGGATCTGGCAGCGGATGGAAACATGGAAGCAGAAGTGGATCATAGGGTGGGGGAGGGGGCGAAAATTCTGGGAGCCTTGAAGAATGTGTGGAAGTCGAGAACATTATCTCGGAAAGCAAAAATGGGTATGTTTGAAGGAATAGTGGTTCCAACAATGTTGTATGGTTGCGAGGCGTGGACTATGGATAGAGTTGTGCGCAGGAGGATGGATGTGCTGGAAATGAGATGTTTGAGGACAATGTGTGGTGTGAGGTGGTTTGATCGAGTAAGTAACGTAAGGGTAAGAGAGATGTGTGGAAATAAAAAGAGCGTGGTTGAGAGAGCAGAAGAGGGTGTTTTGAAATGGTTTGGTCACATGGAGAGAATGAGTGAGGAAAGATTGACCAAGAGGATATATGTGTCGGAGGTGGAGGGAACGAGGAGAAGAGGGAGACCAAATTGGAGGTGGAAAGATGGAGTGAAAAAGATTTTGTGTGATCGGGGCCTGAACATGCAGGAGGGTGAAAGGAGGGCAAGGAATAGAGTGAATTGGAGCGATGTGGTATACCAGGGTTGACGTGCTGTCAGTGGATTGAATCAAGGCATGTGAAGCGTCCGGGGTAAACCATGGAAAGCTGTGTAGGTATGTATATTTGCGTGTGTGGACGTGTGTATGTACATGTGTATGGGGAGGGTTGGGCCATTTCTTTCGTCTGTTTCCTTGCGCTACCTCGCAAACGCGGGAGACAGCGACAAAGTATATAAAAAAAAAAAAAAAAAAAAAAAAAAAAAATATATATATATATATATATATATATATATATATATATATATATATATATATATATATATGAATTTTAACTTTCTAAAAGGGGAAACAGAAGGAGTCAGGCAGGGAGTGCTCATCCTCCTTGAAGGCTCAGATTGGGGTGTCTAAATGTGTGTGGATGTAACCAAGATAAGAAAAAACGAGAGACAGGTAGTATGTTTGAGGAAAGGAACCTGGATGTTTTGGCTCTGAGTGAAACGAAGCTCAAGGGTAAAGGGGAGGAGTGGTTTGGGAATGTCTTGTGAGTAAAGTCAGGGGTTAGCGAGAGGACAAGAGCAAGGGAAGGAGTAGCACTACTCCTGAAACAGGAGTGGTGAGAGTATGTGATAGAGTGTATGAAAGCAAACTCTAGATTGATAAGGGTAAAACTGAAAGTTAATGGAGAGAGATGGGTGATTATTGGTGCATATGCACCGGGACATGAGGAGAAAGATCATGAGAGACAATTCTTTTGGGAGCAGCTGAATGAGTGTGTTGGTGGTTTTGATGCACGAGACCGGGTTATAGAGATGGGTGATTTGAATGCAAAGGTGAGTAATGTGGCAGTTGAGGGAATAATTGGTATACATGGGGTGTTCAGTGTTGTAAATGAAAATGGTGAAGAGCTTGTAGATTTATGTGCTGAAAAAGGACTGGTGATTGGGAATACCTGGTTCAAAAAGAGAGATATACATAAGTATACCTATGTAAGTAGGAGAGATGGCCAGAGAGCGTTATTGGATTACATGTTAATTGATAGGCGCGCGAAAGAGAGACTTTTGGATGTTAATGTGCTGAGAGGTGCAACTGGAAGGATGTCTGATCATTATGTTGTGGAGGCGAAGGTGAAGATTTGTAGAGGTTTTCAGAAAAGAAGAGAGAATGTTGGAGTGAAGAGAGTGGTGAGAGTAAGTGAGCTTGGGAAGGAGACTTGTATGAGGAAGTACTAGGAGAGACTGAGTACAGAATGGAAAAAGGTGAGAACAAAGGAGGTAAGGGGAGTGGGGGAGGAATGGGATGTATTTAGGGAAGCAGTGATGGCCTGCACAAGAGATGCTTGTGGCATGAGAAGTGTGGGAGGTGGGCAGATTAGAAAGGGTAGTGAGTGGTGGGATGAAAAAGTAAGATTATTAGTGAAAGAGAAGAGAGAGGCATTTAGACAATTTTTGCAGGGAAATAATGCAAATGAGTGGGAGATGTATAAAAGAATGAGGCAGGAGGTCAAGAGAAAGGCACAAGAGGTGAAAAAGAGGGCAAATGAGAGTTGGGGTGAGAGAGTATCATTAAATCTTAGGGAGAATAAAAAGATGTTTTGGAAGGAGATAAATAAAGTGCGTAAGACAAGGGAACTAATGGGAACTTCAGTGAAGGGCGCAAATGGGGAAGTGATAACAAGTAGTGGTGATGTGAGAAGGAGATGGAGTGAGTATTTTGAAGGTTTGTTGAATGTGTTTGATGGTAGAGTGGCAGATACAGGGTGTTTTGGTCGAGGTGGTGTGCAAAGTGAGAGGGTTAGGGAGGATGATTTGGTAAACAGAGAAGAGGTAGTAAAAGCTTTGCGGAAGATGAAAGCTGGCAAGGCAGCGGGTTTGGATGGCATTGCAGCGGAATTTATCAAAAAGGGGGTGACTGTATTGTTGACTGGTTGGTAATGTTATTTAATGTATGTATGATTCACGGTTAGGTGCCTGAGGATTGGCGGAATGCTTGCATAGTGCCATTGTACAAAGGCAAAGGGGACAAAGGTGAGTGCTCAAATTACAGAGGTATAAGTTTGTTGAGTATTCCTGGGAAATTATACAGGAGGGTACTGATTGAGAGGGTGAAGCCATGTACAAAGCATCAGATTGGGGAAGAGCAGTGTGGTTTCAGAAGTGGTAGAGGATGTAAAGGTTCAGGTGTTTGCTTTGAAGAATGTATGTGAGAAATACTTAGAAAAGCAAATGGATTTGTATGTAGCATTTATGGATCTGGAGAAGGCATATGATAGAGTTGATAGAGATGCTCTATGGAAGGTATTAAGAATATATGGTGTGGGAGGCAAGTTGTTAGAAGCAGTGAAAAGTTTTTATCGAGGATGTAAGGCATGTGTACGTGTAGGAAGAGAGGAAAGTGATTGGTTCTCAGTGAATGTAGGTTTGCAGCAGGGGTGTGTGATGTCTCCATGGTTGTTTAATTTGTTTACGGATGGGGTTGTTAGGGAGATGAATGTAAGAGTTTTGTTCGCTGATGATACAGTGCTGGTGGCTGATTAATGTGAGAAACTGCAGATGCTGGTGACTGAGTTTGGTAAAGTGTGTGAAAGAAGAAAGCTGAGAGTAAATGTGAATAAGATCAAGGTTATTAGGTACAGTAGGGTTGAGGGACAAGTCAATTGGGAGGTAACTTTGAATGGAGAAAAACTGGAGGAAGTGAAATGGTTTAGATATCTGGGAGTGGATTTGGCAGGGGATGGAACCATGGAAGCAGAAGTGAATTATAGGGTGGGGGAAGGGGCGAAAGTTCTGGGAGCGTTGAAGAATGTTCGGAAGAGAACATTATCTCTGAAAGCAAAAATTGGTATGTGTGAAGGAATAGTGGTTCCAACAATGTTATATGGTTGCAAGGCGTGGGCTACGGATAGAGTTGTGTGGAGGAGGGTGGAATGTGCTGGAAATGAGATGTTTGAGGACAATATGTGGTGTGAGGTTTGATCGGGTAAGTAATAATTGGACAAAAGAGATGTGTAGTAATAAAAAGAATGTGCTTGAGAGAGCAGAAGAAGGTATTTTGAAATGGTTTGGTCACATGGAAAGAATGATTGAGGAAAAATTGACCAAGAGGATATATGTGCTAGAGGTGGAGGGAACGAGGAGAAGTGGGAGACCACACTGGAGGTGGAAAGATGGAGTGAAAAAGATTTTGTGTGATCGGGGCCTGAACATGCAGGAGGGTGAAAGGCGTGCAAGGAATAGAGTGAATTGGAACAATGTGGTATACCGGGGTTGAAGTGCTGTTAATGGATTGAACCAGGGCTTGTGAAGCGTCTGCGATACACCATGGAAAGTTCTGTGGGGCCACCTTGCCGGCTTTCATCTTCCACAAAGCTTTCACTACCTCTTCTCTGTTTACCAAATCATTTTCCCTAACCCTCTCACTTTGCACACCACCTCGACCAAAACACCCTATATCTGCCACTCTATCATCAAACACATTCAACAAACCTTCAAAATACTCACTCCATCTCCTTCTTACATCACCACTACTTGTTATCACCTCCCCATTAGCCCCCTTCACTGAAGTTCCCATTATATATATATATAATCTTAAAATCTTAATAAAAAAATATTGTGTTCTCTTCTATGTTATTAAGTATAGAGGCATCAGAGCAGAGAAAGGTGTTCCTAAATATAATTCACTCTCAAAAGAATGGTGATAAAAATGCAAAAGTTGCTGAAATATACCAAACTATGTAGTAAATGTCACCCGATGTGCTAAAGTTGTGTTTACATGATCTAGTAGAACAAATGTTAATATAAAATACATTAAAAGCCATAAAATTGAATATTATTATTTTGTATTTTTCTTAGTGCTCTCAAATGAATGATCTCCATAAACACCAAAATACATATCCTGCCTAAACAGCAAAATAAATCTTAAAAACACCGGAATATTAGGATAGAAATAATCAATAAATGAAAAAAGCATTAAACAAAAAATAATGTTTTTGAGAAAAACAGATACGATGATTAAATGTCTGAAATTATCTACAAGCATCATTCATCAACATATATCTCATGATACTAGAAATCTTGGTTGGAAAAATACCCATTTGATAAGTGGTACCTATTCAGAAAGCTCTTCCTACAAAAATACCTGGGTGTCATTGGCAGTGTGCTTATTGTTGTCTTTGTTTGTAATAACTGTGTACTTCATGATGACCACACGAGCGATGAGCACCACTCTCCCTGATGGTTATGTTGGTGACAGCACGGTTGGGAAGGCTGACCACTGCTCTTCCTGAAGGTTACTTTGGTGACAACAACAGAGCAGAAATGACCACTGGCCTGCCTGGGGGTTACATGAGTGACAACACGATTGTTGAAGCTGACCACTGCCCTGCCTGGGAGTTACATGAGTGACAACACGAGCAATGAGGCTGACCACTGGCCTGCCTGGCGGTTATGTAAGTGACCACACGAATGTTGAGGCTGACCACTGGCCTGCCTGGGGTTATGTGAATGACAACACGATTGTTCAGGCTGACCACTGGCCTACCTGGGGGTTAAGTGTGACAACAAGGGTGTTGAGGCTGACCACTGGCCTGCCTGGGGGTTACATGAGTGACAACACAAGTGCTGAGGCTGACCAATGCCCAGCCTGGGGGTTATGTAAGTGACAACACAAGTGCTGAGGCTGACCACTGCCCTATCTCGGGGTTAGGTGAGTGACAACACAATTGTTAAGGCTGACCACTGGCTTGTCTGGGGGTTACGTGTGACATGTGTTGAGGCTGACCACTGGCCTGCCTAAGGTTACGCGAGTGACAACACGACCGTTGAGGCTGACCATTGCTCTGCCTAAAGGTTACGTGAGTGACAACACAAGTGTTGAGGCTGATCACTGCCCTGCCCGGGGGTTACGTGAGTGACAACACGAGTGCTGAGTCTGACCACTCCCCTGCCTTGGGGTTATGTTTAACAACTCAAGTGCTGAGGCTGACCACTGCCCTGCCTGGGGGTTATGTGAGCGACAACACAAGTGCTGAGGCTGACCACTGGCCTACCTGGGGTTTCGTGAGTGAAAACACGATTGTTGAGGCTGACTACTGGCCTGCCTGGGGTTATGTGAGTGACAACAAGAGTGTTGAGGCTGACCACTGGCCTGCCTGGGGGTTACGTGAATGACAAGAAGTGTTGAAGCTGATCACTGGCCTGCCTGGGGGTTACGTGAGTGACAACAAGAGTGTTGAGGCTGACCACTGGCCTGACTGGGGGTTACATGAGTGACAACAAGAGTGTTAAGGCTGACCACTGGCCTGACTGGGGGTTGCGTGAGTGACAACATGAGTGCTGAGGCTGACCACTGGCCTGCCTGGGAGTTACGTGAGTGACAACATGAGCGTTGAGGCTGGCCACTGCCCTGCCTGGGGGTTACGTGAGTGACAACACGAGTGCTGAGGCTGACCACTGGCCTGCCTGGGGGTTACGTGAGTGACAACACGAGTGCTGAGGCTGACCACTGGCCTGCCTGGGGTTACATGAGTGACAACACGAGTGCTGAGGCTGACACTGGCCTGCCTCGGGTTACATGAGTGACAGCACGATTGTAGAGGCTGACCACTGGCCTGCCTGGAGGTTACGTGAGTGACAACACGATTGTTGAGGCTGACCACTGCCCTGTCTGGGGTTACATGAGTGAAAACACGATTGTTAAGGCTGACCACCGGCCTGCCTGGCCTGACGCTGGGGGTTTACGTTGCTTCCAGTTTGTTTACAATAGGTGAGTTGCCACTGGTTGACAGCTTAATATATATATATATATATATATATATATATATATATATATATATATATATATATATATATATATATATATATATATATATATATATATATATATATATATATATATATATATACACTGGTGTCTATATTTAATCATTCATTATTACTTGATAAAACACTTCATATCAGGTGTTTCCAAGGTGAAAGCAGTCTATACGATCTACGATAACCATTAATATTTGAGAAAGTTGAAAAGATCTGTTAGATAGTATAGCTGACTACGTTTCCAGTGCTTTACGATTGACTTCTACTTAGAAATGAATTATTAATAGGTGTGCTATTCTATGAAATCAATTTCCTGTGTTACATCGACTTTTCATGACATATTCTACTGTACTTTGTTCATAATTTCCCTCAACACTGGACAAAATATTGACAATGAACTGGTAAGATGATCATATTATGGAACAACGATATTATGCCGGATGCATGAGAAGTATGGATATTGTAGGAGGTCTATGTTAGGCAGGTCCTCAGTCTGTTCACACTACAACCACCTCAGCCCACAACACATCATCTAACCTTGGTTTCAACCTAACCTAACCTAACGACCCTCGTACCTTTCATTACTGTACATGCCAACTGTCCACACTACAACCACCTCAACCCACAACACATCACCCAACCCTGGTTTCAACCTAACCTAACCTAACCTAACCTAACCTAACGACCCTCGTACCTTTCATTACTGAACATGCCAACTGTCCACACTACAACCACCTCAACCCACAACACATCATCCAACCTTGGTTTCAACCTAACCTAACCTAACCTAACTAACCTAACGACCCTTGTACCTTTCATTACTGTACATGCCAACTGCTGCCTTCATTAATCTACTACCCAATTCCCACACCAATATTTACCCACTGCCAACATGAATCTATTTTTCTCTAATTCAAATGCATTATTTCTTGTCATATCCGGTGGCGCCATTCTAGGAACTTTATTCATATTATTATTAATGGCCTTCACCCATTTCCAAACTTCCCTCATATCCCCTATAGCTCTCCTCCTCTAAGTGTGTCATGTGAACCTTTCTTCGTAAGTGAGCTTTCTAATTCTAGGGATCATTTTTGGTCATTCGCCTTTGTACTTCCTCCAGACTATCTATATCAACTTCATAATATGGAGCACAAAACTGTACCGCAGAATCTGGTTTCACCATCACAAGATAAAGTTACAATAAGACTCTCAGAGTTTTATTGTTAACAGCCTATTAATGACTCCTAACATCCTATTAGCTTTATTACACACTTATTAATGAGTCCTAACATCCTATTAGCTTTATTACACACTTCAATACTTTACTAAGACTCATGCTCACCAGTGCTCCTAAATCTTTGTTTCGTCAATAGTAATATTGATCAGTTTGTGATCAGTGTTCCTGTCTTGACCCACACTAAATGTTGTACATTCATCTAAGTTGAATTCCATTTCACATAAACCCGCTTAATCTGATAATTTATTAAAATTCCTCTACAAATTCACTGAATTTTCATCTGAGTCAATTACGATTCTTATTTTTGTATCATCGTTTAGTCCCATATCCAAATTTACTTAAGTCGCTGGTTAGTCCCATATCCAAATTTACTCAAGTCGCTGGTTAGTCCCATATCCAAATTTACTCAAGTCGCTGGTTAGTCCCATATCCAAATTTACTCAAGTCGCTGGTTAGTCCCATATCCAATTCGTTGAGATATACAACTAACAAGAGCGGTCCCAAGAGTGACCCCTGAGGAACACCAGACCGGCCCCGTCCCATGTCTGTCATGAGCCCGTGACGCACTCAAGACAGTCCTGGATGATGCCGTGTGACGCTACTTTTCTGACCAGACGATCATGAGGTATACTTACTTAAGTGTTACTTTTCTGACCAGGCGATCATGAGGTATACTTACTTAAGTGTATGTATACAATATCATAACTCTACCCTGATCAACATTTTCAAGTATCTTATTAAGGAAGGACAGAAGGTTACTGAGACATGACTTCCCTTTTGTAAACCCATGTTGAGATCCCTAATGAGATCAACATTCCCCATGTGTTAGCTATATTTGGTCCGCTATAATTGAATCGAGAAATTTCCCCACAATAGATGTCAAGCTGATACGACGGTAATTAGAGGCAATAGATCTATCTCCATTCTTCAAGATGGTAATGACATTTGCTGACCTTCATTACATAGGAACTACACATAATTCCAGGTACTGTTTAAACACATGTCAACGCGTAACATCTCTGGCATCCATGCCATCTGGCCCACAACTCTTGTCTCCTTTTAATCTTTCTATCTGTATCAAAATTTCAGATTCATCTATTTTCATATCGCATAGCTTCCCGCTTTCGTCCCCTATGTAAATTGCTCTGTATTTTCCTCCTGGATAAATAAAGTGATTGCTGAAAAGTTCGCACATTTATCTTACTATGAACTAATGTACCAGAATGTGATGTGATAGGTTGAATTGTCTCCCTAACCTTCCTTCTGTACATTGGAAAATCCTTGGACATTGTTGTGTTTGGCTTCATTAGTTATCTTAATTTCTTCAAGTTTTCTTAATGTCTGATTTTACCATTGTCTTATTTTGTGTTAGGTGATCAGTGTTTGCCTCCGTCCTACCTTGATGGACAAGCCATTCTTCTGCTATATAAGGTACTGTATTCCACTGTATAGCCATACTGGATCAGTATTGTAGGTCGCTATAAGGTACTGTATTCCACTGTATGGCCATACTGGATCAGTATTGTAGGTCGCTATAAAGTACTGTATTCCATTGTATAGCCATAATGGATCAGTATTGTAGGTCGCTATAAGGTACTGTATTCCATTGTACAGCCATACTGGATCAGTATTATAGGTCGCTATAAGGTACTGTATTCCGTTGTACATAAGTTCAGGGTTCGACATCTAAATACAGGTGACATTCGTGAAGAACATGAGGACCACTTGAAAGTTTTACAGTACTCTGAACATGATCATTCCGGTACCACAACAGAAAGTACTCCTCAAACCCCAAACAGTGTCACCCAAACAACTTCTACCACTGTTCAGACTGTCCCCACACCAGAACTGAATACCCTAACATCACCACCACAGACACATCAGTATTCATTAAGACCTCGCCTTTAAGAAGTTGCTAAGTTTATCATTTTCCAGGTCCTTCCTTCTCATGTCCTTATGGTGTCTTCCTGTATATGACACCATGGCAGTACCAGGCGCCCTTCTCACGACTCCCCGCGGGGTCCGCCTTGTGAGGGACACAGTCTCGGTTGGGCCTGGAGGGTCTACCCTACACTTACGATAATCTAGTGAAAGTAATGGAGGCCGTACCTCGCTTACGGTCTACCTTACTCAAGTTTTACACCAGTGCGTCCATCAGAAACTCTAGTGTTGCTCCTCCTCCAACTTTGTTAAACCAGTGGACCTGGAAATTGAATAGTACCTGTGTGATTCTGTATGACATAATACAAGACATTGAATCTCCAGTAAATGCTAATACCAGGATGAACACTTAAAAGCAGAGGAGAAGCAAGAGAGGTCTGCTTAATTTTGTAGGTTCCCTCCAATCATATTTGTTTGGTACTGCTACTCAGGAAGAACTTAATTCAGTTAGGAATCAGATTGCATCTTTACAATTTCAACAACTTCTTAACAACAGGTTTAATAAAGCTGAAGCTAAGGTCTTAAAACAACATTCTAGATATTTGAATGACATGATGTTAACTGTTAATAACCTGACACAACAAGTAGCACTACTGTCAAAGTCTGTTAATACTATATATGCTATAGTGACTATTTCCACATATGTTGATAGTTTATATACCCAAATCACTTATTATGCACATTATTTCACTGACTTATTGGAAGAGTAAATGTGAATAAGAGCAAGGTTATTAGGTACAGTAGGGCTGAGGGTCAAGTCAATTGGGAGGTGAGTTTGAATGGTGAAAAACTGGAGGAAGTGAAGTGTTTTAGATATCTGGGAGTGGATCTGTCAGCGGATGGAACCATGGAAGCGGAAGTGGATCATAGGGTGGGGGAGGGGGCGAAAATTTTGGGAGCCTTGAAAAATGTGTGGAAGTCGAGAACATTATCCCGGAAAGCAAAAATGGGTATGTTTGAAGGAATAGTAGTTCCAACAATGTTGTATGGTTGCGAGGCGTGGGCTATGGATAGAGTTGTGCGCAGGAGGATGGATGTGCTGGAAATGAGATGTTTGAGGACAATGTGTGGTGTGAGGTGGTTTGATCGAGTAAGTAACGTAAGGGTAAGAGAGATGTGTGGAAATAAAAAGAGCGTGGTTGAGAGAGTAGAAGAGAGTGTTTTAAAATGGTTTGGGCACATGGAGAGAATGAGTGAGGAAAGATTGACCAAGAGGATATATGTGTCGGAGGTGGAGGGAACGAGGAGAAGAGGGAGACCAAATTGGAGGTGGAAAGATGGAGTGAAAAAGATTTTGTGTGATCGGGGCCTGAACATGCAGGAGGGTGAAAGGAGGGCAAGGAATAGAGTGAATTGGAGCGATGTGGTATACAGGGGTTGACGTGCTGTCAGTGGATTGAATCAAGGCATGTGAAGCGTCCGGGGTAAACCATGGAAAGCTGTGTAGGTATGTATATTTGTGTGTGTGGACGTGTGTATGTACATGTGTATGGGGGGGGTTGGGCCATTTCTTTCGTCTGTTTCCTTGCGCTACCTCGCAATACGCGGGAGACAGCGACAAAGTATAAAAAAAAAAAAAAAAAAAAAAAAAAAATTGGAAGATGTTAATAATCTGGTAAACCAAGTTGTCACACCATCGTTTTTTCCCTTCCTGGAACTCACACGTATTATTAAACAAGCGATGACGAAATTCGGTTACATCCCAGCTCTCCCTCTGCATCACGTGGCCAGTTATTACTCCTTACTAACGGTTGACGTGATCCTCGAAGCAGTCATTATCCATATACCATTCACTGACTCTAATATTTAAAGCCTTGTGAACGTAATACCATTCCCTTTTAATTATACAAAAGAGTTGCAGAAGACTATCATCCTTGCTGATAACACGAACTTTCTCTTATATAATATTAATTCCTCGTTGATTGCACATCCCTCCTTGGATAATTTGGCATTGTGCCATAAACCATTGCTTGGCAACTTGATTTGGCCCCCCCCATACCTTGGTTTTTCATGATTTACAAACAAACTCATGTGAGTACCAACTACTTTTAGGGCATCAACAAAATGTTCTTCATTCCTCTTCCTTGAAGGAAATTACTGTTACTGAACCTTGGATTGAAAGTATGGACAAATATCACGTCCTGTTTTTCCCAGAACCACAAAATGTTCTCATTCATTGCCCACCTAATCATCCCAAATCTTATTTGTTTCTGGGACACATTCAGTTAGGACAACAATGTACTGTTATCAGTTCCAGTTTCAAATTCTTCGGCACTCATTATCATATTTTGGGACAGATTGATAGATCTATCCCGAGTATAGAACGAATCCCCCAAAACATCAACTTATCAATCATTAATGAAGTTAATATCCAACACCTTCCATCTATGGTTCAAGAAGATTTAGATTCTGCAATAGATGTTTTGGCTTTTGTACCTTTTAAGTACACTTCTCATATTTCTGGATTTTCAATTATTTCGTTGTCTATTGCACTCATATTATCATTCATAGTATTCATCTTATATCGTCGTCTACGACATAGGGTGTCTAATATAGAATTCCCTACAGCCACATTGGATGTTCAGAAGGTAGTCGCAGCAGCACTTCCTTATTTAAGAAGGACTCTAACTCCAGAATAATATGTATTGAATGAGTTGCTTGAATTTTTTTTTATTTGCATACTGATTTTGTTTACAACATATATGATATCTTTATATATATATATATATATATATATATATATATATATATATATATATATATATATATATATATATATATATATATATATATATATATTCTTCTTTCTTTTAAACTATTCGCCATTTCCCGCGTTAGCGAGGTAGCATTAAGAACAGAGGACTGGGCCTTTGAGGGAATACCCTCACCTGGCCCAATTCTCTGTTCCTTCTTTTGGAAAATTAAAAAAAAAAAAACGAGAGGGGAGGATTTCCAGCCCCCCGCTCCCTCCCCTTTTAGTCGCCTTCTACGACACGCAGGGAATACGTGGGAAGTATTCTTAATCCCCTATCCCCAGGGATATATATATATATATATATATATATATATATATATATATATATATATATATATATATATATATATATATATATATATCTCTTTTAATCCTCTAACAATTGTAGAGTGTGTTATCTACCTTATCAAGCATACTAGTTGATATAGGAATAACTCTTGTTAATAACTATAATTTGCTTATTTCTGTACTCAGTATTATTTCATGAATAACCATAACTTTTCATGGCTCGCAGGAGCTTCAGCCAGGCTGTGGCCGGGCAAAATGTAAGACTCACGCACACTACCATTAATTTTTCATTAGCTATTTGTTATTATCATTTTACTGTGAGTTACATAGAGTTAGATGCAAGTTGCCACGGGCTCACTGTTCCCACGGGCTACTGTTAATCAGGATGTTTGAACACGTAAGAGCTGATCTGTTATTCGAACACGTAAGAGCTGACCTGTTATTTGAACATGTTGTTGAATGGGTGTTGACGGACTCCCATATACCCCTGTCAGTGTGACCTGAGGGGACACACTGGCCAGCATCGTCACACTGTTCACTAGAGTGTGTCGTAGTGTGTCATAAGACTATAGCCCACACTACTACAGATGGACGTACATATTTAATTGTAATAAATCTACAAAGGCCGCCTGATCTTCACTGACTACCATCCACGAAGAAGGCCTGTATTCATTCCTGTCGACTCAACCTTACAATATTATAGTGTGATGTACCAGTAATGTTACTGGTACATCACACTATGTCCTGGAAAGAGGGGCAAGTATGAAGTCTGTTGGGGATGAGAGAGCTTGGGAAGTGAGTCAGTTGTTGTTCGCTGATGATACAGCGCTGGTGGCTGATTCATGTGAGAAACTGCAGAAGCTGGTGACTGAGTTTGGTAAAGTGTGTGGAAGAAGAAAGTTGAGAGTAAATGTGAATAAGAGCAAGGTTATTAGGTACAGTAGGGGTGAGGGTCAAGTCAATTGGGAGGTGAGTTTGAATGGAGAAAAACTGGAGGAAGTGAAGTGCTTTAGATATCTGGGAGTGGATCTGTCAGCGGATGGAACCATGGAAGCGGAAGTGGATCATAGGGTGGGGGAGGGGGCGAAAATTTTGGGAGCCTTGAAAAATGTGTGGAAGTCGAGAACATTATCTCGGAAAGCAAAAATGGGTATGTTTGAGGGAATAGTGGTTCCAACAATGCTGTATGGTTGCGAGGCGTGGGCTATGGATAGAGATGTGCGCAGGAGGATGGATGTGCTGGAAATGAGATGTTTGAGGACAATGTGTGGTGTGAGGTGGTTTGATCGAGTAAGTAACGTAAGGGTAAGAGAGATGTGTGGAAATAAAAAGAGCGTGGTTGAGAGAGCAGAAGAGGGTGTTTTGAAATGGTTTGGGCACATGGAGAGAATGAGTGAGGAGAGATTGACCAAGAGGATATATGTGTCGGAGGTGGAGGGAACGAGGAGAAGAGGGAGACCAAATTGGAGGTGGAAAGATGGAGTGAAAAAGATTTTGTGTGATCGGGGCCTGAACATGCAGGAGGGTGAAAGGAGGGCAAGAAATAGAGTGAATTGGAGTCATGTGGTATACAGGGGTTGACGTGCTGTCAGTGGATTGAAGCAAGGCATGTGAAGCGTCTGGGGTAAACCATGGAAAGCTGTGTAGGTATGTATATTTGCGTGTGTGGACGTGTGTATGTACATGTGTATGGGGGGGGGGGGTTGGGCCATTTCTTTCGTCTGTTTCCTTGCGCTACCTCGCAAGCGCGGGAGACGGCGACAGGGTATGAAAAAAAAAACAAAAAAAAAAAACCAGTAATGTTATAGTGTGATGTACCAGTAATGTTATAGTGTGATGTACCAGTAATGTTATAGTGTGATGTACCAGTAATGTTATAGTGTGATGTACCAGTAATGTTATAGTGTGATGTACCAGTAATGTTATAGTCTGATGTACCAGTAATGTTATAGTCTGATGTGCCAGTAATGTTATAGTGTGATGTACCAGTAATGTTATAGTCTGATGTACCAGTAATGTTATAGTGTGATGTTATAGTCTGATGTGCCAGTGATGTTTTAGTGTGATGTACCAGTAATGTTATAGTGTGATGTACCAGTAATGTTATAGTGTGATGTACCAGTAATGTTATAGTCTGATGTACCAGTAATGTTATAGTGTGATGTACCAGTAATGTTATAGTGTGATGTTATAGTCTGATGTACTAGTAATGTTATAGTGTGATGTACCAGTAATGTTATAGTGTAATGTTATAGTCTGATGTACCAGTAGTATTATAGTGTGATGTACCAGTAATGTTATAGTGTGATGTTATAGTCTGATGTACCAGTAATGTTATAGTGTGATGTACCAGTAATGTTATAGTCTGATGTACCAGTAATGTTATAGTGTGATGTACCAGTAATGTTATAGTGTGATGTACCAGTAATGTTATAGTCTGATGTACCAGTAATGTTATAGTGTGATGTACCAGTAATGTTATAG